>NC_053429.1:89691802-89816814 GCF_007990345.1 Gossypium hirsutum | reverse complement strand
GTGTTTATTTTTTATCTACGATTGCCCATCCTAATTTTTTTTTTTGAATTTCCTAAGTACAACTAAAAATTGAATCTCTTGCTCATAATTTAGCTCAATAGATTCAACCACATGTAGTGTGTTATCCTTCTCCAAATAAGCGTACTTTAACTACGCAGGTAGAGGTTTCAACTCTAACATGGGTGGTTCTTCTATGGAAGTTTAGCAGGGCTGAAAATTTGAGTAGATAACTATAATGTGTCAAACCTATTTCCAGGTCTACCGACAATTAATTTGGATGTCAGCAACTACTTGTGGTGTCCTAATGGCCCTTCATCATCAATGTCAACTGAATCCAATTCATTATGCTCTTTGTCATGGTTTTTTTTAACTTCTCTTCCACAACAGAGTCTAACGAACTGACAGCATGACACTCTTCTATATCATCAGCACATTTCAAAGATTGGAAAACATTAAAAGTGATTTGTTGATCATTCACCCTCATAATTACTTCACCCTTTTGAACGTCAATCACAGTCCTACCTGTTGCAAGAAAAGGTCTACCTAGAATAATAGGCACATCTTTGTCAGCTTCATAGTCTAATATAATGAAATTAGTAGGGAAATTGAATTTATCTTCCCTTACCAGGACATATTCAATTTTACCTTCTAGGTGTGCATATGATCGATCTGCCAATTGCAAGGTCACAGTGGTAGGTCTTGCTTCACTAATTCCCAGCTTTTTAAACACAAACATGGGTATAAGGTTTATGCTCGCACCTAAATTACAACAGGCCTTCCCAACATATTTTATCAATTGAGCAAGGTATTGTGAAGCTTCCTGGGTCTTTTAATTTTGGAGGCAATTTATTTGTCAGCATAGTAGTGCACCCTTCAGTAAGTGCGACTGTTTCAAATTCCCAATTGTCTCTTCCTTGAAAGTATGTCTTTCATAACTTGAAATAGTTGGGCATTTTCTCCAAAGCTTCCACTAAATGTATAATGATGTGAAGTTTTTTAAGGACATCCAAGAATCATTTGAATTGTTAGTCTTGTCTGTGATTTTGAAATCATTAGGGAAATGGTGGGGGTGGGCGAACTTTAGGTCGTAGTGATTGTTTTGCCTGAGCATTGTGTTCAGTAGTACTATTTGAATTTGCTTTAGCATTGCTTGGTCCAGTTTTCTCTTTTGTGGTGCTCTTCTTGTGTTATTTAAGAGTTTTTCTTTGATCATATTTTGAATTTGTTGTTTTAGCAACAACACTCTTGTCAACTCTATCTAGTTCTATGCCACTTCTAAGAGTGATTGCTAGTTTTGAATTGGCCTATCACGATCATCAAACATCTAAGGAATCTAAGGAAAACCATTGCCATCTCCCGGATTAAGTAGCTCATTCAAATCAGGCTGATTGTTACCACTTTGATTCATTTCTCTTTGATATCTTCTCCTTCTTTGCAAGGTCCTTTCAATTTCTAGATCTAAAGGATAAAGTTCTTCAATAGGAAGGCCTTTATGCATACAACTAGTAGCAAACCTATTTTGATAACAAAATAAACAAATTAACAGCTAAAAATATAAAAATTGCAATAACAAAAACTAAAGTAGCTAATCACCAATCCTCAGTAATGGCACCAAAAACTTGTCGCATGTTAATATGATGTGTGAATTTTGCAAGTATACACATCGAATCAAGTAACAAAGTGATGAGTGAGTATCATTCCCATGAGGATTGGGTTAGTCTTCTTTGTCTAAATTATCACAATTGAGTAGAAAAGATAAATAAATCGAATGATATTTTAAGAAATAACAATGCAATTAATACACTAAAAATGAAAGAAATAAAATATGCTATCGTAGATTGCAATTGCAACAAATCGAATAAAAGCACTAAGGATTCTAGCAAGATTGGAATATTGATTGAAAAGTCTGGGATTACTACTGAATTAGTTATAACCCGAGAACAATGCCATGGAAAAAATATGGTAACCTACTGCTCGATTGGGTACTAACGTGGTCCATCTCTGTTGAAAGCAATACTTAAAGCTACTCATTCCTAAGACACTATACATCTATAGGCTAAGAATTAGCAACCATGACTAAAGCACAATTCTCTAAATCATATAAGGTAAAGCTCTATGTTTAGAGTTTACACGAGCATTTCATTCAATGTTCTTTATATTACCCAAATTTGGTCCAAGCAACATAACTCTGTCGATATTAAGCTCCTTTCAGACTTATCAAGCATTTATCAATGCCCTAATAAGCATATAAACAAAAATAAACATTGAATAAAGTAATAAACTGAATCATGTTCATCCATAAACATTCATCAGAATTGAAACATAATAAAAAGTAATCCATAGCTGTGCTAAGTTAGTTCATGACTGGTCTATGCAAATCAAGTATTTTAATGTCATCAACATCTTAAAATAACAATTTAAATTAGCAGATTTAGAACAAATAGCAGAGGAAGAAATCTAGGTTCATAACATGAATTCCCTAACTTAGCGTTTGGTGCACGTATTCACCCAAGCTCACAGTAGCTTAAATTACTCTTTTCATCACAAAAAGACCTTTATCGAAGCTTCGTCTTTACAATCAGTCGTACCTTTAGCTCTCATTAATGGCAGACCTCTCTTTTGGTCTTTAATCCCCCCTTTTTCTTTTATACTTAGGTGATCCTCTAGGGTAAAAATTGTCAGTCAATGATTGTTTTTTCCTTAATTTTGAGGTAGATATTTTTCATTACACATGCATATGAGGGAGCCAACTATTGAATGCTCTAATTGATACTGGGTATTATCATTTTCTTCCTCAACATTGCCATGACAATCTCCCATAATGCCTCAGAAAATCTCCATCCTTTGATATCTTTCTTCCTCAAACCTATCAATCAACCACTACAAAGCCTTTCCACTAACAATTAAAAGTATAGATGCACTAAAGTAATCACCATCCCAATTTTTTCCATGAAATGCTCGATTGACTAAAAATAATCATGCAATTACCTAAAATAGAACTAATTTTACTAAGTACAAGCAGTTAACTAAGTCAAAAATTATGAATTATAACTCTTTTCAAGAGTTATCAAGAAGGACAAGTTGAATGGCTTGAACCTTCTTGATTGGTTCCATAACTTGAAGATTGTCCTCAAACAAGAACAGAAATTATATGTCATTGAAGAACTCGTTCCTAATGAACCAGCAGGTAGTGCCTCTAAAGCTGAAGAGAATGCATATAAGAAGCATCTTGAAGACATGTTAGACATAGGATGTCTAATGCTTGCCACCATTGTTCTTGAGCTTCAAAAAAAACATGAGGATATGGTTGACTATGACATGATCCAAGACCTCAAGGAATTATATGAGGGGCAAGCATGTCAAGAGAGGTACGAAACCTCTAAAGCTTTATTTTGATGCAAAATGGTGAAGAGACCCCTATGGGAACTCAGGCTCTCAAGTTGATAAGCTATATTGAAAGCCTTAAAAAACTAGGTGTGGAGTTGGCCAGCAATGTCATCTTGCAATTGTTTTTGGATAGTTTTAGCCAATTTGTCCTTAATTTCAACATGAATTAGATTAATAAGACTTTGCCACAGTTACTTAGCATGTTACAAACTGCTGAAAGTAACATGAAAAAGGTTAGACCTAGGCTCATTATGATGGTCCGCAAAGACAAGGTCAAAGGAAAGCTTAATGATAAGACAAAGCCTAAGGATAATGGCAAGGTCAAACCTAACAAAGGAAAGATTACATTGAAACATAAAGGAGGATTACTAAGGAAGGAAAATATTTCCATTGTGGTAAGATAGGACACTGGAAGAAGAACTGTCCTGCCTATCTTGAAAAGGTCAAGAAGGCAAAGGAAAACGAAGCGTCCACTTTAGGTATTTATATTATTGATATTAATTTATCAACATCTACTTCTTAGGTATTAGATACCAATTGTGGTTCTCATATTTGTACCTTTGTACAGGGTATGTAAAGTAGTAGGAATTTGGCTAAAGGATATGTAGACCTGAGAGTTGAAAATGGAGCAAGAGTTGTTGCATTAGCTGTAGGAACACATATTTAATCATTGCCTATGAACTTTATTTAATTTTGGAGGATTGTTATTTTGTGCCAAGTTTGACTAGAAACATTATTTCAATTTCTTGTTTAGACAAAATGGTTTTAAGATAATTATTAAGAATAATTGTTGGTTATTTTATCTCAATAATGTTTTCTATGGTTTGACACAATTAGTAAATTGGCTACTCAAGATAGACCCATTTATAACATAAATACTAAAGGTCAAAAATAAATTACTCTAATCAAACTTATCTTTGGCATTGTCAATTGGGCCATATAGCTCAGAAGTGCATATCAAAGCTCCATAAAGATGGAATTTTGGATTCTTTTATTTTTGAACAATTTGATATATGTGAGTCTTGCTTGTTGGATAATATGACTAAAACTCCTTTTAATAGTAAAAGTGAGCGAGCTTGTGATTTATTTGGCTTAATACATAGTGATGTATGTGGACCAATGAACATATAAGCCAGAGGAGGTTTTGAATACTTCATTACTTTCACTGATGACTTTAGTAGATATGTGTATATTTATCTTATGCGTCATAAATCTGAAGCCCTTGAAAATTTCAATGAATTTAAAAATGAAGTACAAAACCAACTAGGTGAAAGTATTAAGGTACTTCGATAAGATCAAGGAGAAGAATACTTAAGCTTAAAGTTTGATGAGTTTTTGAAGGAGTGTAGGATTGTTTCACAACTTACATCTTCTGGTACTCCACAATGGAATGGAGTTTCTGAAAGAAGAAATCAAATATTGTTAGACATGGTTCGGTCAATGATGAGTCATTTTGATCTTCCCACTTCTTTTTGGGGATATGCACTTGAAACAGTTGCTTTCACACTAAATTATGTTTCATCTAAATTGGTTTAAAAGACACCATATGAAATGTGGATTGGGAAGCGTCCTAGTATGTCTTTCATGAAGACTTGGGGTTGTGAAGCATATGTTAAACGTTAGACGTCTAGTAAGCTCGAACCCAAATATCAAAAGTGCATCTTTGTGGGATATCCTAAGGGAACTAAAGGATATTATTTCTTCAATCCTACCGAGAACAAAGTGTTTGTTGCTCGGACAGGAGCCTTCCTTGAAAGAAAGTTTATCTCTAGAAAAGGAATTGGTAGAAGAATTAAACTCAAAAAAATTAAACATTTCTACAAGTATGCACATATATCTCATTTCCTTGATTTCATAAGCAATAATCACTTAATTTAATTCACAAATGCATTTCAAACACATATAAATCACATATTAACATGTATAATTCATATCATCAACCCACATATTCGTAACTCCACATTTTCATTTCATTCATGTATAAGCTGTAACCTGACCGAAAGTACACATATACTCAAACATCCAATAAATATCCTTTATCACTCCATCATATCTCACTATTCAACTTAACCTATTTCCAACAGAAAATCAACTTCCACATACTTGAACATTGAGTTCATTTAGCACATTCAATCATCGTTAACGATACCCGTATACAATCGATTTGGCATCAAGCCTCATATTGTATACCGACATGGGATTTATTTTAGCACATAACCCATATATCCAAAATTATCAGCATTCATCACAAATTCTTACAGACTTTCAAATGTCGAACTTAATCGAAATAATTTCTTGAATATGATTAACAAAAAAAATAGGGGTCATTTAGCAATAGCACATATGACTTCATATACCAAGCATTCCATAGACTAAATCCGTAACACATTTATAACATGAATTCATTTCTTAACAACATATCCACCATCTTTTTACTTTCATCTGATTTTCTCATACCTTCCGTACATACCTGTATCACTTATTCTGATCTTACTTAATTTATCATCTTAAATATACCTGTTGAATCATTCGAAATCATTACGGATACTCATTAAGCACATATAGCTCTTACAATGCCATATCCTAGATATGGTCTTACATATTCTCACATATCGAGCCGATGCCATGTCCCAGACATGGTCTTACACACTATCTCAAATCAATGCCTTCATCCCAGACGAGGTCTTACATGAATTCCACTTCACACACTTAGTGCCCACTGACCGATCTGGCACTCATAGTGCTCGGTTAAAGGAATTCGCACACACACAGTGCCTCTAATCATTCACACACATAGTGCTCTTATTCATTCATTATTACACATTGAAATGACTTAACCAAGTCTATAAACATCCTGTATGTACACTTGTAAACATATCATCTCATTTAAATTTGAATTCGTATAGTAATGAACACTTAAACTTTGCTCAAATTACCGGCACGAAGCCTACTAGGAACGAAGGCCCGAATACACGTCACCAGCATGATTGCTCTTCGGGACCTAGCCCGGATATAACACCAGCACGAATGCTCTTCGGGGTTTAGCACGGATATATCTCTAGCACGAATGCTCTTCGGAACTTAGTCCGGATACATCACTAGCACGAATGCTCTTCGGGATTTAGCCCGGATATATCTTTAGCACGAATGCTATTCGGAACTTAGTCCGGATACATCACTAGCACGAATGCTCTTCGGGATTTAGCCCGGATATATCACTAGCACGAATGCTCTTCGGGACTTAGCCCGGATATATCACTAGCACGAATGCTCTTCGGGACTTAGCCCGGATATATCACTCTCAATTCTCATGTACATATACACATATAGCAATACACATTAGCATATCATTTACATTACTTGAATACAAACACAACATGCTTATCGACCATTCAACTTCCAGTTCCATAGCCACATACAAAAATCACATTTATAGTCATAACACTCTTTCAAAATTGCATCACTTATACCCTTATAATTCAATCCAAATCGAAATTCAAATACGAGTACATGATACGTACCTGATCAACTTAATAATTTAGGCATATCTAAGTGAAGTTATATCGCAAATTCTCATAGTCAGAAGCTTGCTACAGCTCGATCGGGATCAAGATTCATTACAATACAGCAAACACATTTTAATAGCCAAAAATCATCACACTATCATTTTATCACTTTATGGCATGTATAAATAGACTCACGCGTGCTACGTTAGTCCTAGAATCGACTAAACCGTAGCTCTGATACCAATAAAATGTAACACCCCTATCCCGTAACCGTCGCCAGAATAGGTAAGGGGCATTACCGGACTTGTAACTCATGTCAGAACAGTAAAATTTTAAACTTTTTCTTGAAACAAAGATCATTCATTTAAATAAGTACTAAGCACAGCCAGAGATAAAATTTAAACTTCACTAAGTAAACATTCAAAAGATGCCATTTTCGCATGGCTTATATACATTAACCAAAAATATTCTTCCGCCACTAGTCTATTCTATACATGCCATAAAATAGTTCTAAACATGACAGTAACAAGCAGTGGATAGTGATAGTGTGACTAGTTGTTGACGATCCCCGAGCCTGTAGCTTCGCAATGAGATCTATAAAACAGAGGAAACAGAGTAAACGGAGTAAGCATTACAATGCTTAGTAAGTTTTAAGCAGTGTCAACAGATAACAATCAAATTATAACATAGTTGTTCGTATTTTTATTTCACTCTTCCTTCGGGCATACCATCCCTTTACCGAATATGCACATCTCATCATATACAATAGGCAGATAAACTTTCACATAAAGGTGAGCTCATGTGACATAGATATATCGTATGATTTCACATAACCTCTCACACTGATCCGATGACACATAATCATAGGAATAGTCTCATAGATTGCTCTCGTATGCATCACATAACTACCTTATGATTTAGTGCAAATCAAGCTCACATATAAACTTGGAGTACATACCTGTTTAACCTTTCGCATTGAGTATATTTATAAGCAATTCTTATTACGAAGTCTTACCCGGACATAATCTCCACACGAAGTTATCGGGTCTTACCCGGACAAAATCCCCACACGTAGTCATCGGGTCTTTAGAGCTCGGATATAGTACGAGCACGAAGCTTACGGACATTAATCAGTGATAATATTCTCGCATAAAGCCTGCGGGGTTTTAACCCGGATATAGTACTGACACAAATGCCCTTCGGGACTTATCACATTTATACACTTTCACATCCATCACGTTGGCCACTCGGCCCTGTCACATATATACACTTTCACATTCATCACATCGGCCATTAGGCCTTATCACATATATACACTTTCACATTCATCACATCGGCCATTAGGCCTTATCACATATATACACTTTCACATTCATCACATCGGCCATTAGGCCTTATCACATATATATACACTTTCACATTCATCACATCGGCCATTAGGCCTTATCACATATATACACTTTCACATTCATCACATCGGCCATTGGGCCTTATCACATATATATACACTTTCACATTCATCACATCGGCCATTGGGCCTTATCACATATATATACACTTTCACATTCATCACATCGGCCATTGGGCCTTATCACATATATATACACTTTCACATTCATCACATCGGCCATTAGGCCTTATCACATATATACACTTTCACATTCATCACATCGGCCATTAGGCCTTATCACATATATACACTTTCACATTCATCACATCGGCCATTAGGCCTTATCACATATATACACTTTCACATTCATCACATCGGCCATTAGGCCTTATCACATATATGCATGTTCACATCCATCACATAGAATCCTAAATCAAAATATAGGTTTTCATGTATTCACATCACAATTATCCAAATATACTTTACATACCACATATACTTTCACGTATACACACTGTATTGGTTGAATCTACATCTATCATTTTCCAATATCACAATTTAGAATTCACGTATGGGTTTAATCAATAGCTTATGAGCAACTAAAACAAGTTTATCAAGGTTTACAACACAATCTCAAATTCAGCACAAGCTGTTTTTCCTGAGCAATAGTCACTAAATTATTTATAACTGGAGCTACAAAACTCCAAATCACTTTCTGTTAATTTTTCCTGAATACAGACTCGTATATCTTCCATCCATAAAATTTCCAGAATTTTAGGTTTGGCCAATCAATACCAGATTTTTCTTAAAGTTTCCCCTGTTTCACTGTTTGACTAATCTGACCACTCTTCACTACGAATCAAATTTCTCATTTTACAGAATTCAAAATGTGTTGTATTTGATTTCATTTGAAACTAGACTCATTAAGGAGTCTAAGCATATAAATTTTATCTTATAACCATTTTTTTACAATTTATAATGATTTTCTAAAAATAGAACAGAGGATTACAGTGTCATTCTGCGCTGTCTCACACAACTTTAAGTATCTCATTATCGGAAATTCCTTTGCTTACACGGTTTCTTAAACTAGACTCATTAAGCTTTAATTTCATGTCTCATTCAGCCTCTAATTCAAATCCATAAATTTATGGTGATTTTCTAAAGTCACATTACTGCTGCTGTCCTAAGGAGACTATTTCAAATTACCCTTAAATTCCCAAGCTCAAACACTTAAGAACTTACCATTTGAGCTTAGAACATATCATGGCCACATCATATCTTGTTAAATCAACTCATCATGTCCTATTATAATTGAATTTACTCAACGTTTAATCACTTAAAACTTACAAAGGAATCAAACTCAAATACTTAAGAACTTACCTCGGAAATTGCCGAACGATTACAGATCGACTATTCGATTAGGTAGCTTTTTTCTCTTTTTCGAATTAGACTCCCTAAGCTCTTGAGCTTGAATAAACAAATTTAATCTATTAAAAACCAATTATACAAACTCATGGCCGAATATAACAAGAAGACTACTGGATTCTACTAGCCACTCATTGCCCTATTATTAACCTTACTTAATTATAAACGCATTCGGCAATTTGATAATTAAGTTCATATCATGGTATCATAACTCCACATTTATCAATATATCATTAACAAAATATGCTCATGTCAAATTTACTCCCAATCACATCTCAAAATTCAGCAAGCTTAAAACTCATTTAATAATTAAATTCGGTAGCTTAATCACTTTGCTAACTACTTATGCATATAATTCAATGATTTTTACATCATCTTACAATCACCATTATTCAATACTTTGAGATTTCCACAAATGTTCATCTAATGCCTCTAGGCCGAATGTAATATTGCATCCAAATTCACATAGTTTTTTTTTTTTGTTATATCTAATTCTAATGTACATAATCATAATTCAATTCAACATTATAAACCATTATCACCCATTTAGCCGAATATACCACATTAATTTTTAACATTACCCATGTAAATACCTCTAGGTTCTTATACCTTAAATTCACACATTTAACCCTTTAATGCCTATTGATCATTCCTTTGGTCTTAACCTAAATGACAGCTCTCATTCTCCATATTTCAACCGAATTTTTCATAGCATGAAGACTTTCATACATTTATAAAAACTTTCATAACTCATTTGAGCCATCAAGCACATTTAGTTTATTCATACTCAACTAGAATCAATTATCCTCCCAAAATCATCAACATACAAAATATACCCATTAAGCTCATGACCGATTGCTACATGCTTCATGAACACAAAAATTTTCACATGGGTCTTGTTGCAAGCTTCAAAACCAACCAAAATTCACAACTTTTCAAAGAAAATAACATGAACCTTACCTTATTTGAAGTCTTCTTTTGCCGAATGCCCTAAGCTCAAAGGTTTCTATTTTGTTTCTCAACTCACGGCAAGAAGAAGAAGAAATGGCCTTGTTATTTTCTCCTCAAACATGTTTTATTCATTTATTTCATTAACTTTTATTATTTCTATTTTATGAAACCACTTTCTTTGATATAAACAAATATATTATTAACATTATTTACTAACATACAAAGCACAAAATGCCAAAATGTGTCATTCATGCCCATCCTTGCCGTCCACTACCAAGAAAAAGGAATGTTTGACATGCGAGTCCCTCATGCTTCAAACCATGCAATTTTTAGCCACTTCCAATTAACTTATGACAGTTTCAAGATTTTTCACATAAGCCCCTTTTTATTTATTTCACATCCAAATGACAAAATTTAAAGCATGAAATTTTCACACATACTTATTCATAAATAATAAGAATAAAATATAACAATTAATTATTTTTGTGACTCGGTTTTGTGGTCCCGAAACCACTTTCCGACTAGGGTCAAATTAGGGGTGTCACACCTAAACTCCCTATTCTCCATCTATAGGCCTTCCATCCTCATTATTTCATTTACTGCTTCACGTTCGTTTCTTCTTACACTAAATCCCAACCTTTTTCTGACTTCCAAGCTTTCTTTATTTCCTCGAGAATCAACTTCCTTCTATTGTTGATGTTAGAATCAGAAAGTGATGCATTTACTATCACCTTTTCTCTATCTGATATTAATCTCCTCTTTTCTCTCCTCAATGCCTGATCTCTCTTTCTTTTCTCTGTTACCATGAGGAAACGATCTTGAATTTCAAGCATAGAACGTACTTTTCTACCTTGTATTTTTTTCTTCTTCCTTTTTTGATTTGATGAATCCATGTCTATTTTTTCCCTATCTTCCTTGTCATCTCCTTCTGATTTCACTCTCTCCAGTTGATTGTCCAAAATATTTTATTCTGGACTCACATCAAGTCTCAATGTATGGGCTCTCTATAAATCCATTATTTCCTCCCAGCTCATAAACACTCTCAACCTTATCCTTCATGTTTAATTCAACAATAGCTAGACCCATATTACTAAAATCTTCCCTGGCCTATTCATTACAACTACTATCATCCTCTTCCTCCAAATTGATATTAGCCCTTAACCCACACAAATTTTCTTCTCCCCAATTTGATTCATTTTCCCAAGTTCTCTAACAGTCGGCGTTAGCGTTTTCTTTTTCGAGGAAGATAACATTAATTGCTTCATCATCCCTTGTTTGTCTCTCTTCCGATGCTTTTTCCATCCTTGTTCTTGTTGCCAATCCTGACTTAGACACAATCTCAACATCATTCTCTTGTATTAACACCAACCCATTTATTTCTTTCACTCTACATTTCCCATTAATATCATTGAAGGATTCCAACAAGCCTATTTGCTTAATTCTAACTGGAAATCTCACCTCCCTAACCTTTAGAAATATTAGCTCATGGATTTGTTCTGGTTGTTTAGTTTATACCAACATCGTCATTTTGTCGAAGCTGTTCACCTGCGTCGTATTCTCGCAAAGAGACACTAACTCTCCCTACAATCCCGTTACTCTTTTGATTGATATGTAGTTCCAGCAATGAAAAGGCAAGACTGATAGTTCAATCCATGTCGCTTCTCTATCGATATTGTTTTCTCCGACCATGACCTTATTTTGACAAAAAAAAATTTAGATATGTGCAATCATTCTGTTTTAAAATATAGAGAAGTTAATCATCTAGTTTTTTGATCAGGAAATGTCTTCCATGAATCCTTTTGATTTTGATCTCACCCAATCCACTTCGAATGATTCTTTTTGTAAGAAGCTTCATTTTGTAAAACATTTCTGAAGCTTCCAGAGTTGTTCATCATCTACATTTCCCTTTATCAATTTAACTTGATGTTTCCCCTTACCATCCATAATTTCATTTAAACTCACATCATCTCTATTTTTCTTAAATGTTTCTCCCACAACCATTTCGATATCCATCACCTTCTTCCCACTTACCACCTCTTCTTTATGATTTTTAATATTTTTTCTTTGAATCCCCTTTAACTAATACTTTTCTCCATACTTGCCTACTTCCCTTGAATCTTGCCAAATAAACCTATTCCCTAAAATCACAAAGTCGTTTAACCTATCGATAGCCCTTTGTGCATCCATCATTTTGTCAAACCTATCGAATCCAAACATCTCCATGATACCGAAACAACGTCCATAGGCCTTTCCAATGTATGGTCTATGAAATGTTATGAACAAATAACGTAACATGGGGCTTCATCTCTTTAGTTGCTAACGAGGCCAAAATGTTAAAAAAAAGGTAGTGGTGTCACAAGTCAACTCGATATTAACTTAAGATTGATGAAAACACTATGAGAGAAACTATAGCGCATTTAGTATTCTTAGTATAATGTAATTATGTGTTTAAATTTAATTTTACTCACAATTTAATTTATTTTTTTTCATTTTAATATTCTTCAGTTTTTATGTGTTATTATTTATTAGTTTCAAACCATAAATGTTATTTTTGTGCATGCTATTTTTAAAGTAACATGTGTTTTACATATGTAGTTGGCAAATATATATTTAAAATGCATGAGTGTGTTTACAAATAACATATAATAAATTATGCATGTAAGATTTAAAACTACTAATAATAGCACAAATGCAATATGTATGAAATTAAAATAAAAAATAGTTTAAATTGTAAGTAAAAGAAAATTTAAATAGGTAAATACATCATATTAAAAATATTAAATGCACTTCAATTGTTTATGATAGTATTGCCATTTTTCTTCTACCCCAATGTCTCGAGACATATCATCATCGAAGAAAAAAAATACTAAAATAGGGAAAATTGTGTCTTGAAACATAGACTTGTTGTCTCGGGACACATTGTTGAAATTTGACAATTGAATTTGGATTCAAGTCCTAACTCTGAATTTGGTCCCGTATAACCTTTTGACTTGTTGATTAAGGATATTTGACATTATTAATGTATGTATATGGATATGATTGATCATTAAATTGGCGTGAATGACAAATTATGTATTAAATATGTGCATAATGCACTAAGATAATTTGAGTTGCTTTGGCAATGTATGGTGACATCACACATTCGATTCAATGACTGGGTTGGGTGTGGGGTGTTGCATACATTTGCTAATTAATAACTAAAATTAAGTTAGAAGCTACATATAAAATTAAAATTTCACACAATCTACTATTATAATATTTTTATTTTAAAAAATATTTTCAAAATATTTTTATTTAAATTTAGTCAAATATCAATTATCATGTTTTTAAAATTAAAATTATATATTATTATGTTTTAGTTCCATAACCATATTATTGATAAAACGCTACAAAATTTATGATAAAAATAAAAAAAATTAAATAAAATAATTAAATTAATACATACAATCCACCCGTGTATTACATGAGTAAAAATGTCACATCCAAATTTTTTTAATTAAAACTTGGCATATTGGATTGGCAACCCAGAATTATTTTCTATTTTTAAATTAGATCCTACGACATCCTAATTGTACTGAATTGAAAATTTTAGGGGATGATTTTGGCATTAATGATGATTCTCATTTTTTTTATTTCGAAGAGGCCTATTGGGAAATAATGGCTTGCTTCTAATATTTTATCTTGGCTTAGTGCTTGCATTGAAAGGGTTGAACGGTAAATAAGATAGTGACTATATAAGGGGAGAAGGATATCAATGAACATTTTTCTTCTTCTCACTTCTTCTCAACTACCATTTTCTCTCTGGCTATTTTGGAACAAGAGATAGAGGAATGAAGGTATCTTACTACATGATGGTGAAAAATAGCAATTTAGCTTCAAATGCAAAATTTTTGAAATGGTAACGTTCCTATACTATTTTGTATCTTTTTTATTTTGAAGGAAAAAAATAAATTGTGGACATTTAGCTAAATGTTGGTTCTAAGGAAAAGAAACCTGTTAAGTAGAGAATTTACTCTATGTTGTTAGAACTCAATTATCATACTCATAAATGTCTTACAGTTGGTCCTATATGGTTGTTACTGTTTAGCCAGTGAAGATGGAGAGGGACGAAATGATAAGGGGAAAGCCAAGCTAGTAACTGATGCGTCCTCAAGGTATTTTGCCAGTGAGTCATTGAACTCAAGTCTTTTATTTGTGTCTTGTATGTTTTCATGTTGTGATGGTTAGGATATAGTTGTTGAGAATTCACTTGCATGTTTTGCTGATGATGAAAATGTTGATCCATTATGAGATTTTTGTAGAAATGTTAATGGGCGTGTTTAGTGTTGGAGCACATATGCATGTCAGTTGCAAGCATGAAATTAGGGTATCTACAAATTGTATGATGGGTAAAATGTTACTGATCATGTTGTTTTATTGAACTGTTCGTTGTTATAATGTTTATTGCTGTTGTGGTGAAATGTTTGTATACTCTGTTGTGTCATTGAACCATATGATTAGTCATATGTTTGAATCTATTGAATATTTAATATATATTAACTTGATGAGAACAAATTGCATACGATGCATAGGACGTATGTGTTGGTTGGTAGATAAAAGAATAAGGAGATTTCATGTTGAACACTTTGTGCCACATGTTAACTAGATTTGTGGAGGTTCGGGTGGAGGGTATAAAGAATGTTTATGCATGTTATTTGGCTTTATAGAGGTTCGATTGGACTGTAATAGGATATATGATAACAAGTATGTGATGACCCTACAAGGGTTCTTCTCAAGTATTAGACTCTGTGGAGTTTAAGGCTCTAGCCATGGACATATGCAAGCAAGACAATCCGCTGGACTTGTCCTCATGTTTCAAGCTAAGATCGTCAGTTGGATTTGTCTGCAAATTTCCATGCAAAGGCTTTACGTAGGACTCTACTATATGAAAGCTCATGGGACTATTTGTTTAAGGAATCCATGTGAATGAGTCTGTAGTGTAACACCCCTTACCCATATTCAATGCTGGAACAGGGTATGGGGCATTACCAAACTTATCACACGAGCAAACATACAATTTTGGGTTATACATTTGCGTCCAAACTAAAACATTTTTGCATTTAATCAGAAAGTCCCTAATACAAGCCTACGAGGCCCAAAACATGCTTTGGAAGTGGTTCGGGACTAAACCGAGAACTTTAGAAAATTTTACAAAACTTAGAAAATTTTTCACTAAACAAAAGGTCACACACCCATGTGGATATGGGACACGCCCCTGTGGGTAGGCCGTGTGGTCACACATGCCCCTGTCCCGAACTCGTGTAACTCTTTGTTTGTCACCCAAGAACAAATTGAAGACACACGACAAAGTCATACACCTATGTGCTAGGCCGTGTGGTCGATTTAAAATTTATGATTTTTCATTAAATAGGTACAGACTTCACACGCCCGGGGTACACACCCGTGTCCAAGGCCGTGGCCCTCACACAGCTAAGACACACGGCAGTGTCTCTACCTGTGTACTCATTATTGGGCATTCTTTTTTGCAAAAATTTAAGGTGCAGGGGACACACGGCTTATACAGATGACCGTAGGGCAAGCCGTGTGTCGTACACGGCCTAGACACACGTCCGTGTATCTACCTGTGTGGACAAAAATAAGGCTATTTACCAAGCCATTTTGCCACCCTTTAATGCACACATCTACACAACATAACATAGCACCAATCCAAGCATATACATACAAATAACATCCACAACCAAGGCATCAACACATCATCCATGAAAGACATCATTTTATAAATATACTTATAGCCAATATTAGCCCATTTCTAATGGCCTTATACAAAATGAACTACTAACCAATATAAGCCAACACATTTGGCCAAATCAATTATGACACATAACAAAATGACCAAGTCCCCTATACATGCCATAACTCAAAATGTTGAATTCATTGGTACCAAAATAATTTTTGATAGTGTGAGTGGATCTCCGACGGTCTTCGAACTCCGAGCTAGCTTGGTGACACTGTAAGACAAGGGAAAGGAAGGGGAGTAAGCTATATAGCTTAATAAGTTCCTATGTAAATAATAAGCATCATAACCATGCATTTAACATACAATCAACATGATGAGGGTTAGCATGAGCGTCATCAAAATCTCATAATCATAACTTACTCAATCACAATCTTACCAAGATTTCATCACATATTGAGCTCAATACTTATGAGTTTTACATATGTACCTGTACCAACTCGTAACATAACCATATCCTTCCACAACTTTGACATTCTTGTTGAAGACTTGGAATATTAACATATACTCAGAAATCTTGCACATAAGTGCCATATATGTGGCCGAAGCTACCTCATATCTTATAATACATATGGGCTCATTTTTGAGCTATTGACGGGCCTGCTCACACAAGCTGTCAGTCAGGACGTAGCTACATAGTGCTGCTCACACAAGCTGTCAGATATATGAAACACATGCCGGACTACCCAGCCACTGGTAAGATGTACAAGACCAACACCCGGATTACATAATCGCATATACACATGGGTTCCTAGTGACATGTCACTCGTATCCTATTCTATTCCTAAGGTTCAACCGAGATTTCTCGCTTGTCAAAACTTTGTCGAATACATCTAAAGAGTCAATCACATTTCATACAATATTAAAGCTTTTAAAACATAAATATAACAATGCTTTATTTACATACGAACTTACATCAATACAAAAATAGTAGAATTAGACCTAATCGTTAAACACTTTGTTTTTCCCCCAATCTAGGTCCGAACCTCATTTTTCTTAATCTATAATAAAAAAATTTAACTTATTTAATATTCACATTACTCACTTTAACCCAAAAATCATATTATAGAAAAATTACATTTTTGCCCCTAATGTTTCACATTTTTACAATTTAGTCCCTAGGCTCGTAAATTGAAATGTATTCAATTTCTTCAATACCCAAGCCTAGCGGAACCATTTTCATACTTATACCAGCCCACATTTTCCACTTAATCACACTTTTACTACTTATTTTTATAACTTTTACAAATAATTCCTTTTTGACATTTTTACCGAAAATCACATCGCAAAAGTTGCTTATCTAACACCAAACATGCATTTTCTACCATTAGACATCAAAATAAGCAAATATATAACATGGGTAAAATTTTAAACTTCATCTTACTTTCAAACTAGTCCTTGAAATTGCTAAATTAGGTTACAAGGATCTCAAAAACATGAAAATCATTAAAAACGGGGCTAGAACGGACTTACAATCGAGCTTGAAAGCTTGACTGTAACACCCTTTACCCGTGTCTGACGCTGGGATAGGGTACAAGGTATTACTGGACTTAAACATAACCAAACATACAAAACCATGTAACTCTGCCCATGTGTTTACTACTTAGCATTTTGTTTTACCAAATTAGGGTGCAGGGGACACACGGCCGGATCACATGCCCATGGGGGCACACGGTCTAGACACACGCCCGTGTGCCTACCCGTGTGGACAACTTTTAGTCTATTTTCCAAGCCAGTTGTCTCCTTTATTTGCACATACACATATATGACTTCAAATGCACTTAGCATGGCATAAGTGAGCACCTAAACATACACAAACAAGACATGATCGTGATCATTTCATCTTTACTTATACATGCATAAGACTTCATACTTTGTCAAGCCCAACTTACCAATTCTCATTTAAGACATGGTTATGATCATACTAAAAAGGAAAAATCCCAATTACATCATCAAGCATTCATAGCTACGACACATCTCATCACATACATACAACCACCACCCACATCACAATTGCATGGGCACGTGCATACTTAAATAAATAGGCTTACAACCCAATAATCAATATGAGCCACATCTCATGGCCTTATACAAAATAAATCAAATATCAATATTAGCCAATATAAGCCAATTTACATGGCTTCACATTACATCAAACCCTTAACCATTACGAGCCAATACCTTTGGCTAAATCGTAATGACACATTCACAATTGACTAAGTCCCTATACATGCCATAAACTTAAGAGGTTTGTATTCATTTTTACCCACGATGATAGCTTGATAGTGTGATTACATTTATGGCGACCTCCAACCCGAGCTAGCTAAATTAACCTATAAAAGATGGGAAAGGAAGGGGAGTAAGCTTCAAAGCTTAGTAAGTTCATATGAAAATAATGAGCAACTCATGCTAGTCATATACTATGCTTGACAATATAAGAACAAGTTAATATAAAAATAGCTATAAATCTCAAAGTTGTAATATATCCTATTCACATGCTTACCCTTTTTTGATTTATTAAAATAATTTAACATTACTCGACTTTCAGTCTAGCAGCCATAATTTCTCCATTGCAGCATGTTTCATAATTAGCAAATCATTTTAAACATCTTAGTAATCTTAGTAAAAGTACACATTACTTATGTATATTTATGTTTTCATGCATATAGCTCAACATATTTCAAATTGTAGTAACTCTTTTCTTCCATTCTTTCTTAACCATTTTAATAAACAATTAGGCCAATATTTCCTTTCACTCATAACCGATAAATCACAATTCAAATGAACAACATTTACTATCTCACAAATCAATTCAGCTTCTAAGGCCTAAAATATAGTCATCAATTGTGTTTCCACGCATTTATACATCATGACCATAAATCAAGAATCGTACGACTATCTCAAAGTCACTTTCATAGTGATCATAAGTCACAATAACATGAAGTAAATACTTAAAATCTTTAAGTACATACTTGTATTAAAATCTTTACGTACATACCTGTACCATCTCGTAACATAACCACTTACTTTCTCATCTTTGGCATACCCGTTGAACACTTAGAATACTAAATGGATACACGGAAAGTCTTTGCACATAAGTGCTACATATGTAGCTAAAGCTACCTCATCTCACATAAATGCTCGCTCTCGAGCAAATCTTGGGCCTGCTCACACGAGCTGATGCCAAGACGTAACTACGCAGTGCTGTTCTTACAAGCTGTTAGGTATCTGCAACACATGCTGGACTACCCAACCACTGTTACACGTACAAGACTAGCACCCGGATCACATAATCACACATACATCACAAATATCCTTAGTGACATGTCACCTGTATCCTATTCTATTCCTAAAGTTAAAAAGAAAATTTTCTCACTTATCCGAACTTCATCAAATATAACCATAGAATTAATCATTTATTTCATACATTATCAAAGAATTTAAAATATTTAAAATACAAACATAACATAGCATTATTTACATATGAACTTACCTCAACACTAAAATGGCAAAGAGGGACCTAACTATCAATTACTCGTTTTCCCCCGTTCTGGGCCCGAATCTCGTTTTCTTTGATAATCAAGCTTGAAAGCTTGAAAAACCCTAGCCATGGCTTCCTCTTGCAAATTTTGGCCAAGGAGAAAGATGGACAAATTTTTTGGATTTTATTTTTGTTTTTAATTCATTTTAATAACTAAATGACCAAAATACCCTTAATGAAAAACTCTAGAAACATGCGTAACCATGTCCATTTTTGTCCAGCAACTTAACCAATGGTCTAATTACCATATAAGGACCTCTAATTTAAAATTTCATAACAATTGGACACCTCTAGCATGTAGAACTCCACTTTTACACTTTTTACGATTTAGTCCTTTAGACCAAATTGAGTGCCCAAACGTCGAAATTTTCGAATGAGATTTTCACAAATTCATTCTATGAAATTGTAGACCATAAAAATATAATAAAAATAGATTTCCTCACGTCGGATTTGCGGTCTTGAAACCACTGTTCCGACTAGGCCCAATATCGGGTTGTTACAACTCTCCCCTCTTTAGGGATTTTTGTAACACCCCTATCCATATTCGATGCTTGAACAAGGTACAAGACATTACCGAACTTAAGTAGAACCAAACATATAATATCGGGCCACAAAAGTTCATTCAAACTAAAACAAATAAATTAAAATCAATTTGTCCCTATTATGGACCTACGAGGCCCAAAATATACATCATTAGCGGTCCGTGGCTAAAACGAGAACTCACGAAATTTCTAAGAAAATTTCTAGGTTAAGGCCTCACATGCCCGTCTGGAGGCAATGAACATGCCCCTGTGCTTGGGGACATGCCCATGTCCCACACCCGTGTGGAATTATTTGATTTATTTTCAAATTCGAACCTACAGGGGTTTTCACACTGCTGAGCACAGCCCTGTCCTTGGCCCGTGTTCCTCACACGGCCTAGGACACACCCGTGTGGTAGCTTGAGTGATTTTAGCAAGCATTCTGTTTAAGATGTCTTCATACAAATTTGAGGCACACAGCCAAGCACACGCCCGTGGCCAGAGGCCGTGTCCTCTACACGGTTGAGACACACGGCCGTGTCTCTGCCCGTGTGTTTACTACCATACCTGTTAACCTAAAATTCAAGGTGCAGGGGACACACGGACGAACGACATGCCCATAGGGCTGATCATGTGTCACACACGGCCTAGACACATGGCCATTTGTCTACCCGTGTAGACCATTTGGAGGCTATTCTCTAAGCCATTGGTCACCCTTAAACAATCATACACTTCCATATGTTCATTAGAAAATCCCATGTTATATTTGGACACTTAAACATGCAAGATTATTGCATCACTATGACCCCTTTTCATACTAGTCCATTAGTATTCACGCAACCTTATCTTTTGGTCATTCCACACCAATCTCATGGTTTACCATATTCCTTATTATCAAGCCACTATGAGTGCTAAATCATGCAACCACATACTAGCAAATAAAAAGTCGTCCATCAAACCAACACATACACATCTTAGTATGCATGTAAAGGTAAACTTAGGGATACATCCTAATCATTAATACGGACCAAATCACATGGCCACATACAAAATAATCAATGCCCAAATGAGTTATTACACTTGACTACTTCAACATAACACATATACACAAAATAGACAAGTTTCCTATACATGCCATGACCAAAATAATTAAACCCTTTTATACCCAAAATCCTTGAGGATAGTGTGATTCGAGCTTCGACGTATCCCGATCCTTTGAGCTAGTTTGACTTATCTAAAGAGAAGGGAAAAAAAGGAGGGTAAGCTATAAAGCTTAGTAAGTACACGTACAAATAATCTACATTTTGCAACTATTGATAATCTAAGCATAATTACTTATCCATTATGATACTTTTCATCATGTCATACGTATACTTACCTTTCATATTCATATGCACATGCTTATCCAAATACATATCTTTCATAATATCATCTTATAATAAGTCCTCATAGGGTTTTAGTATATACCTGTTCCATCTTGCACACATATGGCTCACTTAAATTTTACTTTTGGAATTCATATTACGTTACCCGTTGAACACTTAGAATATGATTCAGACACACGGAAGAAATGCATAGAAGTGCCTGAACGTAGCCTTGGATACCTGACAGAAAGTGCACCGAAGTGCCTCATATCACAGAATCACATGCCGCTCTCAACGGGGCTACTCAAAGAGCTAAGAGAGTATCCGAACACAACTCAGGATACCTAGCACCCGGACCCTAGCATGTATCACATATTAAACGAGCTCATAACACACATGACTATCCTAGTGACATGTCACTTGTGTCCTCAACTATTCCTAAGGTTAAAACGGAATTTTAGACTTCCAGACCTTTACCAAACATACTCGCATAACGGTTTCGTTCACATGGCCAACGTCTTATAATCATATAGCAAAGCATCGAAACATGTTATATTATCAACATAGCCAAATAAGCATAATAAGCATACAAATATGAATAAATCATTTAATAACAATAATTAATGTATTTCTTTGCATATGTACTTACCTCGGTAAAAAATATTAAAAATCGAGCCTGAACCTCGTAAACCTTGTTCTTTCCCAGATCAAGGCCCGTATCTCGATTCTCTTGATCTATAATACCAACTTTTGCTCGTTTAATACATACATTTCTCAAAACGACCCAAAATTCATACTATATTTGCAATTTCGTCCCTAGGCTCGGATAATACAATGTATGGGATTTCTTAGTTACCCAAGCCTACCCGAACAATTTTCATGTTCACAACAGCCCACATTTTCCTTCGTTTCACATTTTTCTACCCTTGTCTACAACTTTCACAAAATAGTCCTTAAAGCCCTTTTCATGAAAATCTACTCAGTAAAAGTTGTTTACCATCCGTTAAACTCTCATATCCCTCCATAAATCATCAAAAATAAGCCTCTCATGCATGGGTAAATTTCTAAACATGAACCCTAGCATGAAAGATGGGTAGAAATAGAGAGAGCAAGTTACTGGGATTTCAAAAATATGAATAACATTAAAAACAGGACTTGGGAGCACTTACTATAGAGCTTGGGAAGCTTGAAAACCCTAGCTATGGAGAACCCTAAAATTTTGGCAGCAACATGGAGTGAATGAGCTGATTTTTGGCTTATTTTCCCTTTTTATTTCATTAATATCCCAAATAACCAAAATGCCCCAAATGCCTTCCCTTCAATTTTTCCATACAAGCCCATTTTTGTCCAAAAACTTAGAAATTGGGCAAATTTCTCTTTAAGACCCCCTAATTAATAATCGAAAGCAATTTCATACAAATTTCTTCTAAAACACAAATTTTGCAACTTATTCAACTTGGTCCCTAATTTCCAATTGGACATTTTATACTTAGAATCTCTTCATGGAACTTTAACACATGCATATATTCATATTCTAAACCTCATAAAAATCATAAAAACAATATTTCAATGTCAGATTTGTGGTCCTGAAACCACTATTCTGACTAGGCCCTATTTTGGGATGTCACATTTCTCCCCCCTTAGGGACTTTTGTCCTCGAAAGTCTTACCAGCAAACAGGTTTGGATATTGACTTCTCATAGTCTTCTCTTGTTCCCAAGTAGCTTCTTCAACCCCATGTCTATGCCATAATAACTTCACAAGGGCAATACTTTTGTTCCTCAATTGCTTAACTTCCCTGGCCAAAATCTTAACCGATTCCTCACCGTAAGTCATGTTTGGTTGAATTTCAACCTCTGTCTGGGTATGCACATGCAAGGGGTCCAATCTATATCAATGTAACATAGATACATAGAACACGTCATGGATCTTTTCCAACTTTGATGGCAGAGCTAAGCGATAGGCAACTGGTCTTATTCTCTCGGTAATCTCATAAAGCCCAATAAAACGAGGACTTAATTTTCTTTTTCTACCGAATCTTATAACCTTTCTCTAGGGTGATACCTTTTAGAATACTTTTTCACTCACTTGATACTCAATTTCTTTTCTTTTCAGATCCGCATACGATTTCTATCTATCTGACGCTGCTTTCAGACAATCCTGAATCACCTTAACTTTATCCTCAGTTTCTTTGATCAAATCAACTTCAAAAATTTTACTTTCCTTAAGCTCTGTCCAATACAAAGGAGTTCGACGCTTTTGGCCGTATAATGCCTCATAAGGTGCCATCCTTAAACTAGACTGATAACTATTGTTGTAAGCAAATTCAACCAATGGTAGATAATTTTCCCAACTACCTTGAAACTCAAGAACACAACTTCTAAGCATATCTTCAAGTGTCTAAATTATTCTCTCAGATTGTCCATCAGTTTGTAGGTGGAAAGCAGTAATAAATTCAGTTTCCTTCCCAAAGCCGCTTGCAACTTTTTCCAAAATCGCGACGTAAATCTCAGATCTCTATCTGAAATAATCGACAATGGCACACCGTGAAGTCTAACAATCTCTGAAATGTACAAATCGACTAACTTATCTAGAGAATAATCTATGTGTGCTGGTATAAAATGGGTCGATTTAGTCAATCTATCGACTATCACCCAAATAGCATCTCTCTTTCTTAGAGTTACTGGCAACCCAGTCACGAAATCCATAATGATCCGATCCCATTTCCACTTAGGGACCACAATAGGCTGTAGTAAACCAGAGGGTACTTGATGTTCAGCTTTAACCTGTTGACAAATCAAATATCTTGTCATAAATTCTAAGATATCTCTTTTCATGCTATTCCACCAATAAACTTTTTTTAAGTCGTTGTACATCTTTGTATTTCCCGGATGAATTGACATACGACTGTTATGTGCCTCATGTAAAATAGTCTAGATCAACTCGACGTTCGTCAGAACATAGATTCTTCCCTGAAATCTCAAGCATCCATTGTAGTCCATCTGAAAGTCGGGTTCACTGGTTGCTTCACACTGAACTTTCTTAACTTGTAATTCCTCATCGATTTTTGGGCTTCAAAAATCTGACGGAGAAGAGTCGACCTAACTCTCAATTCAGCTAAAATGGAACCATCATCATATAAGGTCATCTGTGTATTCATTGCACTCAAAGCGAATAATGACTTCCTGCTCAAATCGTCGGTGACCACGTTTGCCTTTCACAGATGATAATCAATTATAAGCTCATAATCTTTCAACATTTCCAACCATCTCCGTCATCAAATTCTTGAGGCTCTCATGATTGGTATAGACATGGCATTTTTCCCTGAAAAAATAATGACGCCAAATTTTCAAGGCAAACACTATGGCGGCCAATTCCAAATCATAAGTTGGATTGTAACAGCCCGATTTAGAACTTGATCGAAATGGTGGTTTTGGGACCACGAATTCAAGTCTGAAAAATATTTAAAATTTTTTTACTGTGTTTATTTTGTGTGAATTTATATCTGTGAAATTTTTGTGATTTAATTTTGTCGTTTAGGTATCCGATTAAATAAAAAGGACTTAATCGCGTAAAAGGGAAATTTGGTGGTTATTTCTAAAAGGGGACTTAATTGCTAATGGCTTTCTAAATTGGAGTATTTATGTTGTAAATATTCCATTAACATATTGTTGGGACAGTAATGGACTTATATTATAAGATTTTATTATTATTTCATTAAGGTTATAAAAGTAATTTAGTAAACAACATATATTAGTTAAAACATAAGTTATCAAAATTCATTTTATATTCATTTGTTCTTCTTACCGAAAGTTAAAACAAAGAAAAAGAAAGAAACAAAGCTAGGGTTCGGCATTTATTCAAGCTCAATCAAGGTTCATTTTTGTTCGATTTTTGATAATTTTTATGTTTTTGAGATCGTTACTTTGAGTACTACAAAACCCATGCTTGAATTTTTTTATTTTGGTGAATATTTTGAGTTATGCCATTGTTGATAACTTGTGATTTTTGTTGTTGGATGATGAAATATAAAAGATATGTTTTAGATTGACATATTTTGTATTGGAGTTTTTGATGATTTTGAGTTATTAGGACTAAATTGAAAAAATAATAATTTGAGGGACTAAAATGTGAAATAAATGAAATATATGGATTGGTTTGAAAGTGGGTAAAATTCAGCTCAACATAGGTATGCTGAAATGTTTTGTATTTTGTGTTTTGTGCAATAGGGACTAAATTGTAAAAATTGTAAATGTCAGGGGTAAAATTGTATTTTGCCCATTTATGTGTTTTTGAACTAAATTGAATGAAAATATGTTTGAATGAGCTTAATTTGAATATTTTTAGATAAAGAACCAAAGATATCAGATTTGGATCGGGGGAAAACGAAAGTTGTCGACTAGCAGCCCTGTTTCGTTTTATAACGTCCGAGGTAAGTTTATAAGCAAATAGACGTGTTTAATTGTAGTTAAATGCTAGAGATACATGCTTTTATGAAATGTATGAATTTCTATTTGTTATGGCTGAATGTGAAAAGGGTTGGAAACTGCATTTCCAAATTTGTTTCGACTGAGTTACAATGTCCGAAAGCCCCGTATGAACCTTAGGAATAGTTAGGATACATATGTCATGACATAGGATTACGATATATGTGTGCAAGTAAGACCATGGCATCAATATGTGATTTCGATATGTGTTTACGAGTAAGACCATATCTGGGACAGTGGCGTCGATATGTGACTACATGTAAGACCACGTTTGGAACATTGGCATTGTACGACTTGTGTGATTATTTGAGTGTCCTATCCAATTCTGAATGGTTCATCGAGCAAAGATATAATGAGTTCGAATGTGTAAAATGGGCTATATGTCAGGTATGAATTAACTTGTCAACTACTTGAGAAAAGGTAAGTAAACACCTTGGTTGTTTGTTACGAATCTTGTAAAGTGCAAATTAAAAAAATATGTGTGTATGATATGTGTATTTGGTTTCGTGAATGAGTAATAAGCATGTAATGAATAGTACTTATGTATATGTCTATAAATGATGAGATACATAATCGGTTCTATGGTTAACATATGTATATGAAATTATATTAAGACATATGAGTTTTGTATTTGTGTATGTGAACTAGGTATATAATGACTATTCGGCCTTGAAGGTTAAATGATAATATGTAAGTTTTGGCTATATAAACATTCGGTCAAGGTGATGATATAAATGAAAATAACCAAATATGTTTATATATACTTAATAAGAATATATATATAAATATATATATAGATATATAGATGGTTGGATCTAAATGTGAAATGATAAAATAATCTGGTTTAGTTTAGTTAATTTGATAACATCATTGGGTTATTTATTTGCTTATGGCTTACTAATCTGTGATCGCTTACTTTGTGTGTCATGTTTATTCTGTTTTATAGATTTTGGAGTCAAGCTACAAGGTCAGGGACCGTCAGCCAAGTTCATCACACTATCTACTATTTTGGTACCTTTAAGGTAAACTTAAATTATGGCATGTATAGGCTGGCTTTAGGGTTAGTTATTTTGAAAATGTTTGTATATTAGCCATGCAAAAATAGCTTAACTACCTTGCTTGATTTTGGTTTTGGTTTAGTTATGGTTTAAGTCTATTTTGGTCAAGATGCTGTATGCTATGAACAATTATAAATTGTGCTATGTGATTTTATATTAAGATTGGTTTTTGACTTTGTATGTGGCATGGTAAAATTGGTTATAAATATGTTTGGTTGCTTTGGATGTGTTTCATACTAGTATGCAGCATCTTTGGTTAAAGCATTTTAATGAGGTTGATTGTTGGAAAATGATAATGGAAGCTTCGTATATGTATGTAATTCTAGGTAATAAGGTTCGGCTGTGATAAAATAATTGCATAATATATAGACTTGGTATATTAGTTAGTTTTTGATGGAAAATGTGTAATGTGATAATTAAAGTGATGGGTGAAAGTATGCTAGTTTAAATTATTCGGTTGCTAAATGGTAAGTGTTGCATGTATTGCATGATCATTTTGGTCGGTTGTTTTGGTATGTAATTAATGCTAAGTGTAGTCTTTATTTTGGAGTAAGTTACGAATTATATACATGTGCATTGTTAGTATGTTTTAGCCATATGTTTATTTGGATGTTAATTGAACTAAGGTAGGTCACGTGGTTGATGAATAGAAATCAAAGCATATGCATGGCTACATAGATTGTTAGTTAATTGTAAGTTATAAAATATGTATAAATGGGTTACTTATAATCGAATGCATGTTTTAAATTATGTTATGATGCAAACATGTGAATTTCACATAGACAAATGCATTAATGCCGCATGCATGGATAAAAGGGTTAGTAATGAAAATTTATTTCAATTGATGTATGATTTGGTGAATACGTATGACTTATATATACAAAAAGAGAAAAAAAATACATATAGGTCTAATATTCGGTCAAGGTCTAACATTCAGTCAATGAAGTTAATGATGTGACATATGTTTTGTATATGCATAAGTTGTAATTTCGATCTGTAAAATGAAATACATATTTGTCTCAACTGTGGTATGATCGGTAGCACCGTATAACGCCAATCTGGCAACGGATATAGGTTAGGGGTGTTACATGGATAATTCTTCTCATGGGGTTTCAGCTGTCTCGAAGCATAGGCTACAACTTTTCCTTCTTGCATTAAGCACAAATCCTAGTCCATTCAAGGATGCATCGCTGTAGATTACAAATTCTTTGCCTGATTCCGGTTGTACTAGCACCGGCGCCTCGGTCAATAGAAATTTCTACTTTTCAAAGCTTTGTTCGCACTTTTCTGTCCACTCAAACTTAACATCCTTTTGCAGCAGTCTCGTCATAGGAGTGGCTATCATAGAAAATCTTTTTACAAACCTTCGGTAATAACCGGTTAAGCCCAAAAAGCTCCTAACTTCAGTTACATTCCTTGAAGGCTTCCATTCAACAATGGCAGAAATTTTACTAGGATCAACCCGAATACCGTCACTGGAAACAATATGGCCTAAGAATCCAACTTCCTAAAGCCAAAACTCACTTTTACTGAACTTGGCATATAATTGCTTATCCTTTAAAGTCTGCAAAATGATCCTCAGATGTTCGGCATGTTTTGTCTCATCTCTAGAGTAAATCAAAATGTCATCTATGAACACTACAACAAACTTATCCAAATATGGACGAAATATTCTATTCATCGAATCCATAAACATTGTTGGAGCATTTGTCAATCCAAAAGGCATAACAAGGAATTCGTAGTGACCATAACTTGTTCTAAAAGCAGTCTTAGGTACGTCTGTCTCCTTAACTTGTAGCTGATAATAACCAGACCTTAAGTCTATCTTGAAAAACCATGTTGCTCCTTTTAGCTAATCTAACAAATCATCAATTCTTGGCAATGGATATTTGTTCTTAACTGTTACCTTATTAAGTTGCCGATAATCAAAACATAATCTCATTGAACCATCTTTCTTCTTCACGAATAACACAAGAGCACCCCAAGGTGAAAAACTGGGTCTCCCAAAGCCTTTGTCAACCAATTCTTGCAACTGTGACTTTAATTCTCTTAACTCCATTGGAGCGATCCTATATGGAGCGATAGAGATAGGTGCAATCCTTGGCATTAACTCAATACCAAATTCAACTTCCCAACCGGGGGTAAACTTGGCAATTGTTCTGGGAACACATCCGTAAACTCACATACAACAGACACTGATTTGAATTTCAACTCAGATTCCTTTGTATTGAACACATAAGCCAGATATGTTTCATATCCTTTTCTCATACATTTTTGAGCTGTCATCAAAGAAATTACGATTGGCAAGCCACTAAGTTTGTGATAGCCCAAAATTGACCCTAGCCGGGAAGTGGTTTCGGGACCGCTAAACCGAGTCACCGAAAGGTTTGAATGTGATGTTTATTGTCTAGAATATGTAATCATGAATGTGTAAAAATTTCAAGCTTCGATTTAGTCGATTGCATGTGAATTTAGTCAATAGGACTTATATGAGAAAATTTAAAAATGTGATAGGTCAATGCATGAGGACCTATTAGTGCATGTGGAAGAAAAAGGGGACTTGCATGTCAAATTCCCCCTCCCTAATATGTAGTGGCCGGCCATGCTATAGGTGGAAACATGTCTCCAACATGTTATGCTAGTGATGCATGTTAAGAAAATAAAATAATAAGCATGGTGATTAAAAAATGAAAGGAAGGGTGATGGAAAAAAAAATAACATGGTCTCACCCCCCCCTTGTTGCCGTGAATTGAAGAAAGAAAAAAAAAAGAGTTCATTCTTGAACATCCTTGGCCGAATAGAGGAAAGAAAGGAGGGGGGAAAAAGGCTTGAGAAAATCGGCTATGGTGGTTGCTAGACTAAGGTATGTTTGATGTTGTCTTTGAGATGCATGCATGTTTTAAATAGCCCATGTTTAAACCTTGAATCTTGTTGATAACATGAGCAATCGGTCATGAGAAAGGGTTCAAGGAATGGTTGTTGTTCATGTTATTTGGATGAGAAATGGTGAGTTTTGTTGTTTCATGTTAAAGTTAGGTGAATGATGATAGAGGAGTGTTTGAACTATAAAAAAAAATAAATCGGCTACCTTGTTATGAGCTAGGGCCGAATGTGGGTTTGGTCGTGTTTGAATATTACATGCTTGGTAGAATGGTGGATGAAGGTGCCGAATGTATGTTGGATTGATAGAGTCTCCAAATTGATTTTATGTGTGTATGCATGACCGAATATACGTGGTCACATGAGTAAGGAAATGAGTTATTTGATATGTGGTAAAAGTTAAGTACTAAATCGAAGGTTGCTAAAATTGCCATTTCTTAGCCGAATATGTGCTTGATCAATGAAGGAATTGTTGAAGAACATAGGTGAACTTGGTGAGGGCAATCGGCCTAGTGTATAAATGATATGAAGATTTTAGGAAATTGTTTTGGTTAGGTGTATGTATGATTAAGTATATTCGGCAATATACTTAAAGTGGGTACATGATATTACATTATAATTATTGAGCTTGAGTATATGGATATGTGTATATGTGGTCATATAATGACATCTTGGTTTGAAAATTTAATGATGTGTGATTGCCGAATGTGATAAATAAATTCATGTTATTGAGTTAAATATTGAATACTCTTATTTGTATTATTTAAGCTCAAGAACCTAAAGAAGAGGCGTCCAACAAGGGGAAATCGAAGGTCATCGAGTAGCCGACTCGAAATTTATTTTACCCAACATAAAGTAAGTCATTAAGCATGTAGTGGGTAGTATTTCAAATGGTCATAATGTGTATGTATTGATGCTGATTGGAATGAATAAATATACATATATATATGCACGTACGTATGTGATGATGAAATTGTTGAATGAATGAAAAGAGGTAAGATGTACTGAGTTGTTGATCTCGGCACTAAACGTGCGGGATAACCATTTATGACCATGAGATGGGCGCTAAGTGCGCGGGATTAAATTGTACAGCACTAAGGGTGCGATTTGACTATGTTGCACTCAGTGTGCGAAATGAATATGATGCACTAAGTGTGCGAATTGACCATGCGGCACTAAGTGTGCGAGTCTGACTATGTAGCACTAAGTGTGCGATTTGATTACGTGGCACTAAGTGTGCGAGTTGATTATATAGCACTGAGTGTGCGGGCTCAATATACATTCGTGAATTATTATGGACACTATGTGTGCGACACTATTGAGTCGATCGCGGACAGCGGGTCGGGTAAGTGTCTTGAGTACGTGGCTAATAGGTGCTATGCTTATACTTGGTGTTGAGCTCGGTAAGTTCGAACCTATGTGACAAATATACTTGAAGTCACATACATAAGTTTTATCGTAGGATGGGTGAAAGGCCGTATAGTCGTTTGATTGTAACGAAAATAAATCGATTTATGAAATTGCTTCAATGTCCTATTGATGAGTATATAGAATGTGAATGCATGAATTGATATGAAATTAAATTGATAAGTTGGAGGAACTATGGTATGGTTCGGTATGGATGGAGTAAATTGTCTCGTTCCATTTTGTTTCCTCTTGTGATAATGTTGTTGATAGATGGTAGTGCATTGCTTATGACTTACTGAGTTATAAACTCACTCGATGTTTCCTTGTCACCCACTATAGGTTGCTTGGACTCATCTATTTTTGCGGGGTCGGGCCGTCATTGAAGTCATCACACCGGATAGCAAGTTTTGGTACTTTCTTCTTAGAGTGTTTAGAAGATCATTTTGGCATGTATAAGCTAGTACGTTGTGTTTGAATTATCGCATGTAAACTTTAAGCCATGCGAAAATGGCACGAATGTTCGATTGAATTGGATCAAGGGTAGGCATGAAATGGACCTAGTTACTTTCGTAACAGATGCTGGCAGCAGCAGTCTCATGAGATTGAAAAATCACTAAAAATAGTGGGAGTGGGATTAATTGATGAATAAATTATGTAATCGAAGCTCGATGAGTCTGCTTTCATGAGGGAGTAACGAAAAGATCATATGGGCAGTATATTAAGAGATAATCAGATTTTAGTGGGACAGGGCCAGAACGGTTTCTGGATTCCCTGCTCCGATTTTGGAAATTCATTATAAATTAACCAGAGATAATTAGGGGTCGTACCATATATGTGCAGATTCCTCTCTGAGTCTAGTTTTCATAGAAACAAACGGCAACAGTATTGAAGCCCCGTGCAGGGAGATATCCCAGTCGTAATGGGCAAAGGTCAGTGTAGTCGACCCCTGCAACTTGGGGGACTTTGACTAATAAACTGTACTAATTGGCCCAACCAAAAATTCTAGAAAAAATACATAGATGGGCACATGAGTCTAGTTTCTGGTAAAAATTACGAAACTGATTTTCGAGTTACGAAACTCAAGATATGATTTTTAAAGCGGCTAGTACACAGATTGGGCAGTGTCTGGAAAATAAATTTTGTAAGGGGTTAAAGCCAGTTAACACCTCGTGTTCGACTCCGGTGTCGGTTTCGGGTACGGGGTGTTACAAAGTTTATCTGATTCGACTTGAAGGACTTCAACATTCTCATGTATCAATTCCATAACTTTCCATTTACAATCTACTATAGCACCATGAAGTGTCAACCAATCCATACCCAAAATAGCATCGAATTCATCAAACGGAAACAACATCAAGTCGGCCAGAAAAAAAAGACCTCTAATCATCAAAGGGTATTTCTTGCATACTTTATCGATGAGACATGCTTGCCTAACAAGTTTGACACTCTAATCACAAATTCTGTAGACTTCACGGGTAAATTCAAGCTAGATGCCAATTTCATGCATGCATACGAATGTGTAGATCGTGGATCTATCAAAGTAAGAAAAGTTTCATAAAGAGAAAATGTACCAATGATTATGTCAGGCGACGATGCTTCTTCACGTGCTCGTATAGCATAGGTTCTAACCGAAGCCCTAGCCTCAGATTGTACTGCCGTCTCTCGTGTCATATTTTTACTGCCAGCTCCAGTATCGACACTCTTCGGAGATCTCACCTTTGAAGCCGAACCACTCTGTCTTACATTCTGAAATCTCTCTTCTGTCTCGGGACAATCCTTAATAAAGTGGTCTTAAAAACCACATCTATAACACGTCCCACCATTCCTCCTACATGAGCCCGGATGATGTCTTTCACAGTATTCACACTCGGGTCGACGAGGTTTAGCGTCTCCTACGCTAGCTACAGATGTAGCCTAAGTTTGGAAACTTGAACTTTGCCTCCTACGATTTCCATGGGAGTGTCCTGCCGATGCATAAGAACGAGAATACATATCTTTGGATTTCTTAGACTGAGTTGGGGCTAATCTGTTCATCATTCTTTTTCGCATATCTCTAGCTTCTGACTCAGCTTTTTTCTTCTCCCTTGTCAATTCTTCAGCCTTACATGGCCGTTCAACAAGCACAACAAATTCCTTTAGTTCAAAGATGCCCATTAACACCCTGATATTCTCATTAAGTCCGTCCTCAAACCTCCTGCACATCTTAGCCTCAGTGGGCACACATTCTCAGGCATACTTACTCAGCAGGACAAACTCTCGTTCATATTCAGTAACCGACATGCGACCCTGTTTAAGTTCAAGAAATTTCTTACGTTTTTGGTCGATAAACCTCTCGCTAATATACTTCTTCCGGAATTCCTCTTGAAAGAAGTCCCAAGTAACCACCTCCTTAGGCACAACTAAAATCAAAGTGTTCCACCAATGCTAGGCATCATCCCTCAACAACGAAATAGTACACTTTAAACATTCTTCAGGTGTACAAGACAGTTCATTGAACACCTGAATAGAATTCTCGAGCCAAAACTCGGCTCTCTCAGCATCATCCTCAATGTTAGCTCTAAACTCCTCTGCTCATTGTTTCCTAATCTTATCCATAGGAGTTTTAAAAAATCTCATAAAATCAATACCTCGGGGCATCATGGGTATAGGCTGAGGGTTCGGAGAGGGTGGAGGAGGTTGCGTCTGAGCGGCTGGGTTCGCATGGACGAACTCAACATACTAATCATTCATTAATTAGAAGAAGGCCTCTCTAGCCTCCCCCTGGCTCACAGTTACGGGTCTACTTTCTTCAGGCACCATCCATTGAGTGAGGACTAGTCCATTGCTTTCTACGTCATCTGCTACAGCTTGATCGGGATCCATTACTATATGAAAAACACAATTTAATATCGTCAGTAGTCACCACACTATCACAATTTACGCATGGTATGTAGACTAAACTATAGCTCTGATACCAATAAATGTAACACCCCTTACCTGTATCCGATGCCTGAACAGAGTACGAGGCATTACTGAACTTAAGTAGAACCAAACATACAGAATCGGGCCACAAAATTTCATTCAAACTAAAACCAATCAATTAAAATCAATTTGTCCTTATTATGGACCTACGAGGCCCAAAACATACATCATTAGTGGTCTGGGACTAAATCGAGAACTCACAGAATTTTTAAGAAAATTTCTAGGTTAAGGCCTCACATGCCCGTGTAGAGGCAATGCACATGCTCGTGTGCTTGGGGACACACCCATGTCCCACAGCCGTATGGAATTATTGGATTTATTTTCTAATTCGAACCTACAGCGGTTTTCACATGGCTGAGCACACACTAGTGTCCTTGGCCCGTGCTCCTCACACGGCCTGGGACACACCTGTATGGTATCCCGTGTGATTTTAGCGAGCATTCTGTTTATGATGTCATCATAAAAATTTGAGGCACACGGCCAGGCACACGCTCGTGGCCAGAGGCCGTGTGTTCCACACGGTTGAGACACACGGCCGTGTCTCTACCCGTGTGTTTACTACCATGCATGTTAATCTAAAAGTCAAGGTGCAGGAGAAACACGACCAAACAACACGCCCATGAGGCTGACCGTGCGTCACACATGGCCTAGACACATGCCTGTTGTCTACCCGTTTGGACCATTTAGAGGCTATTCTCTAAGCCATTGGTCACCCTTGAACAATCATAGACTTACATATGTTCGTTGGAAAATCCCATGATATATTTGGACACTTAAACTTGCAACATTATAGCATCACTATGACCCCTTTTCATACGAGTCCATTAGTATTCACACAACCTTAGCTTTTAGTCATTCCACACCAATCTCATGGTTTACCATATTCCTTATTATCAATCCACTATGAGTTCTAAATCATGCAACCACATACTATCAAATAAAAAGTCGTCCATCAAACCAACACATACACATCTTAGTATGCATGTAAAGGTAAACTTAGGGATACATCCCAATCATTAATATGGACCAAATCACATGGCCACATACAAAATAATCAATGCCCAAATGAGTTATTACACTTGACTACTTCAACATGACACATATACACAAAATAGACAAGTTTCCTATACATGCCATGACCAAAATAATTAAACCCTTTTATACCCAAAATCCTTGAGGATAGTGTGATCCGAGCTTCGACGTATCTCGATCCTTTGAGCTAGTTTGACTTATCTAAAGAGAATGGAAAAAAAGGAGGGTAAGCTATAAAGCTTAGTAAGTACACGTACAAATAATCTACATTTTGCAACTATTGATAATCTAAGCATAATTACTTATCCATTATGATACTTTTCATCATGTCATATACATACTTACCTTCCATATTCATATGCACATGCTTATCCAAATACATATCTTTCATAATATAATCATATACTAAGTTCTTATAGGGTTTTAGTACATACATGTGCCATCTTGCACACATATGGCTTACTTAAATTTTACTTTCAGAATTCATATTACGCTACCCGTTGAATACTTGGAATATGATTTGAACACACGGAAGAAATGCATAGAAGTGCCTGGACGTAGCCTTGGCTACCTGACAGAAAGTACACCGAAGTGCCTCATATCACAGAATCACATGCCGCTCTCAACGGGGCTACTCAAAGAGCTAAGAGAGTATCCGAACACAACTCAGGATACCCAGCACCCGGACCCTAGCATGTATCACATATTAAATGAGTTCATAACACGCATGACTATCCTAGTGACATGTCACTTGTATCCTCAACTATTCCTAAGGTTCAAATGGGATTTTAGACTTCCAGACCTTTACCGAACGTACTCGCATAATGGTTTCTTTCACATGGCCAATGTCTTATAATCATATAGCAAAGCATCGAAACATGTTATATTATCAACATAGCCAAATAAGCATAATAAGCATACAAATATCAATAAATCATTTAATAACAATAATTAATGTATTTATTTGCATATGTACTTACCTCGGTGTAAAATATTAGAAATCGAGCTTGTTCTTTCCTCGATCAAGGCCCTTATACCAAATTTAGCTTGTTTAATACATACATTACTCAAAATGACCCAAAATTCATACTTGGGTAAAATTACTATTTTACCCCTATACTTTCATATATTTGCAATTTAGTCCATAGGCTCGGATAATACAATGTATCTAATTTCTTAGATACCCAAGCCTAGCCGAACATTTTTCATGTTCACAACAGCCCACATTTTCGTTCCTTTCACATTTTTCTACCCTTTTCCACAACTTTTACAAAATAGTCCTTAAAGCCCTTTTCATGAAAATCTACTTAGTAAAAGTTGTTTACCATCCTTTAAACTCTCATATCCCTCCATAAATCATCAAAACATAAGCTTCTCATTCATGGGTAAATTTTTGAACATGAATCCTAGCATGAAATATAGGTAGAAATAGAGAGAGCAAGTTACCAGGATTACAAAAATACGAAGAACATTAAAAACAAGACTTGGGAGCACTTACTATAGAGCTTGGAAAGCTTGAAAACCCTAGCTATGGAGAACCCTAAAATTTCGGTAGCAACATGGAGTGAATGAGCTAATTTTTGGCTTATTTTCCCTTTTTATTTCATTAATATACCAAATGACCAAAATGCCCCCAATGCCTTTCCTTCAAATTTTTCCATACAAGTCCTTTTTGTCCAAAAACTTAGAACTTGGGAAAATTGCTCTTTAAGACCTCCTAATTAATAATCCAAAGCAATTTCATACAAATTGCTTCTAAAACAAAAATTTTACAACATATTCAATTGGTCCCTAATTTCCAATTAGACACCTTATACTTAGAATTTCTTCATGAAACTTTAACACATGCATATATTCATATTCTAAGCCTCATAACAGTCATAAAAAAATATTTTAACATTAAATTTGTTGTCCCGAAACCACTATTTTGACTAAGCCCTATTTTGGGATGTTACAATTTTTGTCCTAAAAAATCTTACCAAAAGATGTTGCTTTCAACTCTTATGAATCACTTTCACTAATTTCTCAAAATCTCAAATTAAATTCACCTCGTATTTCTCTTTCCAATAACCTTTGGACTTTAGCACACAGTGCTGGAGCATATCGTCAAGATCTCAGTTACTCTCTCAGGAATTCATTTACTCAATTGTTCTATCAAATAAAAACTCTGTACATATTGAACATAAACCCAAAAATATCGTGATACATACTTAATCACCAGAACATCTACTCATATAACTACACATTTTACTACTATTGGATGAATAGACATGCTACTACTGAGCCTCGTACAAAAACTTCTGCATAAGTTCTAGATTCATCAATATGAAAATTCTATCATGATATAACAATAATAATAGGAATCATGTCCGACTTGAAATTCAACATTAGAAGTAAACTCACTCAGAACTCATTTAGATTACCATTCACTATCACATTTCTGAGATTTTCAGTTTCGCAAGGAAAACCTCGCTTTAGAATTTAATATAACTAAAATTAAACCATCATCAAATAAGATCAATCCAGTTACCAGTACTTAAAAAAATAAACAAATATTTTCCATCTAGGCATCTGTAGCTATAACTGCTTTCTCAGAGATTAAATCAATAATTTACTCGAAATCTTTCATTATCACAAACCATTGACACTGCCTTAACTTTCATATCCTTCTAGTACATTCAATACTTTAACTTTTTAGACCAGGAAGCACGTAACATTTCCCGTCGAACATACGAAGTCATCAAATTCTCAACACAAACATAATAACAGCTGTCTCTAAATCACCTGTCTAACAGTTCTTTTTAATGTGAGATTAATCGTCTGAAAGTACAAGCTATCACTTTACATTTTTGTATTAAAACATATTCCAATTTGTTCAATAGTACATCATTGAAAAATCATAAATTCTTTTCTCAATTCATACTGGACTCAGAACTAGAGCTTCGGTTAACAATACCTTCAACTGTTTGGAACTTGACTAACACGAATCTAACCATTCAAACTTTCATAAATGCAATAACCTTTCCAATCAGAACAAATTTAACTCGTAATAACATCATTCGACTAGAGCAATCCAATAAGTATATCTCTATATCATACTTTCTAGAATATAGGTTCTTCATTTAGATTGTCCATTTACATACTCGTGAAAGCACAAAATCCATTACTATATTTGAGGATACTTTAAATACATATAATTCAAATAACATTTCAACAAATCAATTGACTCTAATAAAAGCAGCTGAGTTGATCTCAACTACCTAACAACACATATCAAAATGCTGCTTTCATTGTGCCATTAAAAACAACTCAAACACACAATTTTTCAAAATTCCCTTATCATGCTAATCAAAGGTCTTGCAACCATATTAGCTCAAGAAAATAGATATCCTGATTGAACTCATTAACTTTAATCAAACTTACCCGAGGAAGAGATTCATCATACAATTTTGAGCTTGTGCTCTCATCATTTATACCCTTGCCGATGACAATTCCTTACATGAAAATCAGAGAAATCCAGAAGAAAACAATACCTACCAGCTTTGGAATTCCATCGTAGCAGAGATAATACACTTTCCAAATATTTATATATACAACAAAATAATGTCTAGTAGAAATAGATGAATAGTCTCACATAAGTTTTACCACTGACTTTATTCCAACATATTAGGATAGAATTCCGAATAGATAAGGCAATGCCAATCATAAATCAATAGACCATCAGCACTTTCATCTAACATTAAAGTTGGCTAACATTCTCACTTGATAAGAATTTTATTAGAAAATGGACATTCACATGAATCCCTGAGGACGAATGAATATATACAGAATACTTTGAAGAAATCATTGTAATCTATTCAACCATAACTGTTACACGCAGACATTTTTACAATTAAAACATCATTTCTCTGACTAATTCTGTTATCATAGACCCCGTATTATTACACTCACTAACTAAAATCAATTTGGAAGAATTTTCAGTAAACACATCTCTAGACTCCATACCTAATTGAGTCGATTAGCCGAGACTAACTTCTTCTTTACCCGTGACCTTACATAATCTATATAACCTTTAAAACAATCTGATATTTCTTCTAAAACTGAGTTCATTTGTCACACTATACTCAACTCTACTTGCATTACTATTCATTCCACCACTAAACTCTTTAGTTTCATACTTATGAACTTATTCAACATGATTCTCATGAACTTTTGTTATAAAAGTAACACTAATAAGGGGGTGAGGTCGTAAAGCCTCTAACTTGACTCTCATAATTACACATATATGACTTAGTATTCATCATTAATGTCATATCATCATAATCACATAGTTCACTCCAAGCAAATTATCACACTTATTCATTTTACAAATGTTTTCTGTCATCCATAATTTCAAACAGTGAATTTACTTGCTCAAGCTCAATATTAATATCTAATTAAATTCCAACACTTAGCTTCAATTTTACTTACCAATATTTTTCAAATTAGAGAAAGTCTTATAGTTTTGAGTACGTCGTTTACTTGATGCCATAGTTCAACTATGGTCTTACATAATGTCTTGTATCGATGACAGGTCTCAGACATGGTCTTACACGAAATCATATAACGATGCCAATATATCCCAGATATGGTCTTAAATTGGATCACATATCAATGCTAATGCCATGTCCTAGACATGGTCTTACATGGGATCACATATCGATGCTGATGCCAATGCCATGTCCCAGAAATTGTCTTATATGGGATTACATATCGATACCAATGCCATGTCCCAGACATGGTCTTACATGGGATCACAATGCCGTAGCCTAGCTATGGTATTACATGTTATTACGATGCCATAGCCCCACTATGGTCTTACACGTACTCACATGTAATTCCATGGTCCAACCATGGTCTTATCCGTCAATTCATCATTGAACGATCGTGCTCATTTCCTGCGTTCTACTCAATTTGATCTTCCAATTTAATTTTCATACCATTTTAATAGTCATGGTTCAATAACAAAGTCATAAGAAAAAACATTATATATTCTCTAATTTAACAATTAAACATGAGATTCAACTATATAGACATACTGATTATGCATTATTCAAACAAGTGTACATACACACATTCTATCCATTGGGTAAGTTTACTTATCATATTCACTTAATCAAATAGGTTGGGCACATAACATCATATAAATACCAACATAAATGGATGAGCTTATCACAACATAAACTTTCGTTTCACTTCACCTTTCCACATTCCTCAACTTATGGTTATCTTATTTCGTACATTAACAGATGTATATTCATGAACTTCTATTCATACCTTTCTGAATTTTGACACATCATAGGCACAATTCAATCATCTCAATATCATTTTCAGCATTATCAATAAATAGCTCGATTGGAAGTCATCTTCGTCTTAATAAAACAATTTTGTTAGAGCCGAGAGATATCACACTATCACGAATAGTAATATGGCATGTATAGCTAGACTCACATACGCTAGGTTAGTTCGAGAATCGACTAAACCATAACTCTGATACCACTAAATGTAACACCCCTTACTAGTGTCCGATGCCGGGACAAGGTACGAGGCATTACTGGACTTAAACATAACCAAACATAAAAACTGGGACATGAATTTCCTTCCAAATTTAAAACTTTTCATTCACATGCATAACGTCCCTTATATGGGCCCACGAGGCCCAAAACATATTTTGGGTGTGGTTCGGGATTAAACTGAGAACTCTCAGAACTTATACAACACTTAGAAAATTTTTCTATTTTAGAGGGTCACACGCCCGTATGGGTAGGCCGTGTGGTCACACACGTCCGTGTCCTCAGCTTGAGTAACTCTCTGTTTATGACATCATCAACTAAATTCAGGTCACACGGCCAAGTCATACGCCCGTGTGCTTAGGTCGTGTCCTCTACACTGCTAAGACACATGGCGTGTCTCTGCCCGTGTGTTTAATACTGAGCATTCTTTTTTTCCAAATTAGGGTGCAGGGGACACACGGCCTGATCACACACCCATGGGGGCAGACCGTGTGTCACACACGATCTAGACACACTCCCGTGTGCCTACCCGTGTGGACAACTTTGAGGCTATTTTCTAAGCCAGTTGCCACCCGTATTTGCACATATGCATACATGACTTCAAAGGCACTTAGCATGGCATAAGTGAGCACTTAAACATACACAAAAAAGACATGATCGTGATAATTTCATCTTTACTTATACATATGCATAACACTTCATACTTTGTCAAGCCCAACTTACCAATTCTCATTTAAGCCATGGTTATCATCATACTAAAAAAAATCCCAATTAGATCATCAAGCATTCGTAGCTACGACACATCTTATCATATAAACACAACCACCAACCACATCACAATTGCATGGGCACATGCATACTTAAATAAATAGGCTTACAACCCAATAATCAATATGAGTCACATCTCTTGGACTTTATACAAAATGATTCATATATCAATATATGTAACACCCCTAATCGTATCCGTTGCTGGATTGGGGTTATACGGTGCTACCGATCATATCACAGTTCAGACAAATATGCATTTCATTTTACAGATCGAAATTACAACTTATGCATATACAAAACATATGTGACATCAGTAACTTCATTGACCGAATATTAGACCTATATATAAATTATATATACATATAAGTCATACGTATACACCGAATCATACATCAATTGAAATAAATTTTCATTACGTACCCTCTTATCCATGCATGTGGCACTAATGCGTTTGTTTATGTGAAATTCACATGTTTGCATCATAACATAATTTAAAACATGCATTCAGTTATAAGTAACCCATTTATACATATTTTATAACTTACAATTAACTAACAATCTATATAGCCATGCATATGCTTTGATTTCTATTCATCAACCACGTGACCTACCTTAGTTCAATTAACATCCAAATAAACATATGGCAGAAACATACTAACAATGCAAATGTATATAATGCGCAACTTACTCCAAAATAAAGACTACATTTAGCATTATTTACATACTAAAACAATCGACCAAAATGATCATGCAATACATGCAACACTTACCATTTAGAAACTGAATAATTTAAACTAGCATACATTCATCCATCACTTTAATTATCACATTACACATTTTCCATCAAAAACTAACTAATATACCAAGTATATATATTATGTTATTATTCTATCATAGCTAAACCTTATTACCTAGAATTACATACACATATGAAGCTTCCATTATCATTTTACCAACAATCAAGCTCATTAAAATGCTTTAACCAAAGACATGTAAAATTAAGATTGAACATAGTAATCAAATTCACATATACACTGCATACTAGTATGAAACACATCCAAAGCAACCAAACATATTTATGACCAATTTTACCATGCCACATACAAAGTCAAAAACCAATCTTAATATAAAATCACATAGCACAATTTATAATTGTTCATAGCATATGACATCTTGACCAAAATAGACTTAAACCATAACTAAACCAAAACAAAATCAAGCAAAGTAGTTAAGCCATTTTTGCATGGCTAATATAAAAACATTTTCAAAATAACTAACCCCAAAGCCAGCCTATACATGCCATAATTTAAGTTTAGCTTCTAAGGTACCAAAATAGTAGATAGTGTGATGAACTTGGCTGACGGTCCCTGAGCTTGTAGCTTGACTCCAAAATCTATAAAACAGAGTAAACATAACACACAGAGTAAGCTATCACAGCTTAGTAAGTCATAAGCAAATAAATAACCCAATGAAGTTATCAAATTAACTAAACTAAACCAAATTATTTTATCATTTTACATTTAGATCCAATCATCTATATATATATTCACATTAAGTATATATAAACATATATAGTTATTTTCATTTATATCATCACCTTGACCGAATGTTTATATAGCCAAAATTTACATATTATCATTTAACCTTCAAGGTCGAATATTCGTTATGTACCTAGTTCACATACACAAATACAAAATTCATATGTCTTAATATAATTTCATATACATATGTTAACTATATAACCGAATATGTATCTCATTATTTATACACATATACATAAGAACTATTCATAACATGCTTACTACTCATTTACGAAACCAAATACACATATCATGTACACATATTTTCTTAATTTGCACTTTACAAGATTTCATAACAAATAGCCAAGATTTTTACTTACCTTTTTTTCAAGTAGGTGACAAGTTAATTTATACCTGACATATAGCTCGTTTTACACATTCGAACACATTATACCTTTTCCTGATGAACCATTCAGAATTGGATAGGACACTTTGATAATCACACAAGTTGTACAATGCCAACGTCCCAGACGTGGTCTTACATGTAATCAAATATCGATGCCACTGTCCCAGACAGGGTCTTACTCGCAAACACATATCGGAATCACATATCAATGCCATGGTCTTACTAGCACACATATATCGGAATCCTATGTCATAACATATGTATCCTAACTATTCCTGAGGTTCATACGGGGCTTTCGGACGTCGTAACTCGGTCGAAACGAATTTGAAAATGTAGTAACCAACCCTTTTCACATTCGGCCATAAAAAAAATATAAATTCATACATTTCATAACAGCATGTATCTCTATCATTTAACTACAATTAAACACGTCTATTTGCTTATAAACTTACCTCGAACATTATAAAACGGAACATGACAACTAGTAGACAACTTTCATTTTCCCCCAATCCAAATCCGATTTCTTTGGTTCTTGATCTAAACATATTCAAATTAAGCTCATTCAAACATATTTTCATTAAACTTAGTCCAAAAACACATAAATAGGAAAAATACCATTTGACCCCTGACATTTACAATTTTTACAATTTAGTCCCTATTGCACAAAACACAAAATACACAAAATTTCAGCATACCCAAGTTGAGCTGAATTTTACCCATTCTCAAACCAATCCATATATTTCATTTATTTCACATTTTAGTCCCTCAAATTATAATTTTTGCAATTTAGTCCTAATAACTAAAAATCATCAAAAACTCTAATACAAAATATGTTAATCTACAACATATATTTCATATTTCATCATCAAACAACAAAAATAAAAAGTTATCAACAATGGAATAACTCAAAATATTCACCAAAAACAAAAATCCAAGCATGGGTTCTGTAGTACTCGAAGCAACAATCTCAAAAACGTAGAAATTATCAAAAATCGAACAAAAATGAACCTTGATTGAGCTTGAATAAATGCCGAACCCTAGTTTTGTTTCTTTCTTTTTCTTTGCTTTAACTTTCAGCAAGAAGAACAAATGAATATAAAGTGAATTTTGATAACTTATGTTTTAACTAATATATGTTTATTACTAAATTACTTTTATAACCTTAATGAAATAATAATAAAATCTTATAATATAAGTCCATTACCGTCCCAACAATATGTTAATGGAATATTTACAACATAAATACTCCAATTTAGAAAGCGATTAGCAATTAAGTCCCCTTTTAGAAATAACCACCAAATTTCCCTTTTACGCGATTAAGTCCTTTTATTTAATCGGATACCTAAATGACAAAATTAAATCATGAAAATTTCACAGAAATAAATTCACAGAAAATAAACACAGTAAAGAAATTTTAAATATTTTTTTGACTCGGATTCGTGGTCTCCAAACCACCGTTCCAATCAGGGTCTAAATCGGGTTGTTATAACTCTTCCCGTTAGGGATTTTCGTCCCCAAAATTCTTATCGGTGAATAGGTTTGGATAACGTTCTCTTATTGCATCCTCTGGCTACCACGTTGCTTCCTCGACTCCGTATTTATGCCATAGCACTTTAACTAATGGAATCTTCTTATTTCGCAACTCTTTAATCTCATGAGCCAGAATACGAATCGGTTATTCTTTGTACATCATATCGGGCTTAATCTCAATCTTAGACGGGCTAATCACATGTGAAGGGTCAGATCGATATCTATGAAGCATCGACACAAGGAATGCATTGTGGATCATTTCTAACTCAGGTGATAACAATAGTTTGTAAGCAACTGGGCCGATACGCTCTATAATCTCATACGGCCCAATAAATCTCGGACTTAATTTGCCTTTACGACCAAATCTGAGTATTTTCTTCCACGGTGAGACTTTCAAGAAGACTTTATCTCTGATCTAAAACTCTATATCTTTATGTTTCAAGTCCGCATATGATTTCTGATGATCTAATGCTGCTTTTAGACTTTCACGGATCACTTTCACCTTCTGCTCAGTTTCTCTGATTAAGTCAACCCCGTGTATCTTATTTTCACTGAGCTTAGTCCAGTACAATGGTGTATGACATTTACGACTATACAAAGCCTCATAAGGTGCCATTTTGATACTCAACTGAAAGCTATTATTATATGCAAATTCAATCAGAGGTAGGTATCATTCCCACGTACCTTCAAACTCGAGAATGCAACATCTCAACATATCCTCAAGTATATGAATGATTTGCTCAGACTGGCCATCTGTTTGCGAATGGAAAGTAGTACTGAAATTACTAAATTAGTTATGTTTATTACTAAATTACTAAATTACTTTTATAACCTTAATGAAATAATAATAAAATCTTATAATATAAGTCCATTAGCGGCCCAACAATATGTTAATGGAATATTGACAACATAAATAATCCAATTTAGAAAGCGATTAGCAATTAAGTCCCCTTTTAGAAATAACCACCAAATTTCCCTTTTACGCGATTAAGTTCTTTTATTTAATCGGATACCTAAACGAAAAAATTAAATCACAAAAATTTCACAAATATAAATTCACACAAAATAAACACAGTAAATAATTTTTAAATATTTTTCTGACTCGGATTCGTGGTCCTAAAACCACCGTTCCGATCAGGGTCTAAATCGGGTTGTTACAATATAAGCCAATATAAGCCAATTTACATGGCTTCACATTACATCAAACCTTTAATTATTACGAGCCAATACCTCTGGCTAAATCATAATGACACATTCACAATTAACTAATCCAATATACATGCCATAAACTTAAGAGGTTCATATTCATTTTTACCTACAATGATAGCTTGATAGTGTGATGACATCTCTGGCAGTCTCCAACTCGAACTAGCTAAATTAACCTATAAGAGATGGGAAAGGAAGGGGAGTAAGCTTCAAAGCTTAGTAAGTTCATATGAAAATAATGAGCAACTTATACTAGTCATTTACTATGCTTGACAATATAAGCACAAGTTAATATAAAAATAGATATAAATCTCAATGTTGTAATATAACCTATTCACATGTTTACCCACTTTTGGTTTATTAAAATAATTTAACATTACTCGACTTTCAGTTTAGCAACCATAATTTCTCCATTGCTGCATGTTTCATAATTAGCAAATCATTTTAAATATCTTAGTAAAAGTACATGTTACTTATGTATATTTATGTTTTCATGCATATAGCTCAACATATTTCAAATTGTAATAACTCTTTTTTCCATACTTTCTTAACCATTTTAATAGGAAATTAGGCCAATATTTCCTTTCACTCATAACCGATAAATCACAATTCAAATGAATAATATGTACTATCTCACCAATCAATTGGGCCACTAAGGCCTAACATATAGCCATCAATCGTGTTTCCATGCATTTATACATCTTGACCATAAATCAAGAATCGTACGGCTATCTCAAAGTCATTTTCATAGTGATCATAAGTCACAATAACATGAAGTAAATACTTAAAATCTTTACGTACATACCTGTACCATCTCGTAACATAACCACTTACTTTCTCATCTTTGGCATACCCGTTAAACACTTGGAATACTAAATGGATACATGGAAAGTCTTTGCACATAAGTGCCACATATGTAGCTAAAGCTACCTTATATCTCATATCACATAAATGCTTGCTCTTGAGCAAATCTCGGGCCTGCTCACACGAGCTGAAGGCCAAGGCGCAACTATGCAGTGCTACTCTCACAAGCTGTCAAGTATCCGCAACACATGCCGGACTACCCAACCTCAACCTCTGGTAGACGTATGAGACCAGCACCCGGATCACATAATCACACATACATCACAAATATCCTTAATGACATGTCAATCGTATCCTATTCTATTCCTAAAGTTCAAAAGGGATTTTTCTCACTTATCCGAACTTCGTCAAATACAACCATAGAATTAATCATTTATTTCATACATTATCAAATCATTTAGAATATTTAAAATACAAACATAACATAGCATTATGTACATACAAACTTAGCTTGACACCAAAATGGCAAAGAGGGACCTAACCATCAGTTATTCGTTTTCCCCCGTTCTAAGCCCGAATCTTGTTTTCTTTGATAATCGAGCTTGAAAACTTGAAAAACCCTAGCCATGGATTCCTCTTGCAAATTTCGGCCAGGGAGGAAGATGGAAAAATTTTTGGGCTTTTGTTTTTGTTTTTAATTCATTTTAACAACTAAATGACCAAAATGCCCTTGATGAAAAACTTTGGAAACATGCCTAACCATGTCCATTTTTGTCTACCGACTTAACCAATGGTATAATTACCATATAGGACCTCCAATTTAAAATTTCATAAAATTGAACTCCTCAGCATGAAGAACTCAACTTTTGCACTTTTTACGATTTAGTCCTTTTTACCAAATTGAGTGCCCAAATGTCGAAATTTTTGAATGAGATTTTCACGAACTCATTTCGTGAAATTGTAGACCATAAAAATAGATTTCCTCATGTCAGATTTATGGTCTCGAAACCACTATTCCGACTAGGCCCAATATCAGGCTGTTACATTGACAAACCCTAGCTATGTCTTCCTCTTGCAAATGTCGGCCAAGGGGTGAAATTGAAGAAGATGAAGATTTTTTATTTAGTAAATTTTTTCTTTATTTGACAAACGACTAAAATGCCCTTCACTTATAACTTTGCAATTTTACCCTACCATGTCCATTTTTGTCCAGCTTAAAGTAAAAGGGTCTAATTACCATTTAAGGACTTTCAATTTAAAATTTCATAGAAATTATACACCTCTATCTTCTAGAACACACATTTTGCACCTATTTCAATTTAGTCCTTTTTAGATAAATTAGGTGCCAATCGATAAAATTTTTGAACGAAATTTTCACGAAACAATTCCATGAAACTTTAGATCATAAAAATATAATAAAATAAAACTTTCTACGTCAGATTCGTGGTCCCAAAACTACTATTCTGATTTGGCGCTAAAATGGGCTGTTACATGTAAGCTTGAATATGTATCTATGTATCCACATATATGAATTTGTAATTATGAATATGCATGTATGATTCTGCATTTGTGAATTTGCATATATGATTCCATATCCATGAACCTGCATGAAAGAGTCCACATGAACTATTCTTCAAGTAGGAGACTGCAAGGATTAATTGGTGAGTATGAATCCACAAGTTGAACTTCGCTAAGGTACAATTCTGTAAATCTAATTCCGCCAAGAATGAATTTGTATGTATGAATCTGCACATGTAAGTCCACAGGTGTGAGCCTGTAGGAACATGTCCACTAAATAGGGACCTGCAAGTATGAATCTGAATGGATGAACCCGCCAAGTTTGAATCCACGTGTCTAAGTCATAATGTGTGAGTCTGCACTTAAAGGTTCCCTAAGTGTGAAAATTCATGCATGAGTCTCTAGGGACCAACCGATGAGTGTTAGTCTGCAATAGTATTCTCCGTCAAGATACTCCACACATAATTGACTACCAAAATTGATAACAAGCTGCCTTGTATGAAATCAATGCAAACGCGTAAGCAACAATATCCTACAAGATATACTGATGCGCGAATGATGAAAATGGAGAACCATGTCAATGTATAAAACATGTCGATTTGCAAGTTGTGCTCATACAAATGATGACAAGAGTGCACCATGAAGACGTGCGATCTACCCTCATGCAAGTGATGTAAAACATGAGACCAGATCATTGAAGTCATAACATATTATAAAATCAAGTTCAATCATCTATTAATAATAACTCACTAGGTTCATTTAAACTTAACTAGCTTTTTGCTATGCTTTTCAGGAAAATGGAATATATGGGACGCCGGAGAGGGACTAAGCCAAAATCTGTCGAGACTGTGTGAGCTTATTTTTCTTAACTATAACATGCATATAGTGGGGGCGACCTATAGGATAAACCTTAGGATTAGAAATTTGTGCAATTGAGTTTGAACAACATTGTAATTATTCCAACGTAGGTGGTGTAACACCCTTTACCCGAGACTGTCGCCGGAGTCGAGCATGAGGCGTTACCAGACTTAGCTTACTAATTCAGAGCATAAAAATTTGCTTTTAAAATTAATATAGTTTCATTCATTCATTATGTCCCTAAAAAGGGTCCTCGAGACCCTAAAACATGAAATTGAAATGGTTCGGGAACAAACCGGAATCAATAAAAATTTTTCGATCACTTAAACAAATCAAAACAATTTATTTCATCTTTCATAAATAAACTATCCATCTGCGTCATAGACACTAAATAAATCATAACTCGAGTTACAAAACTCAAAATTCAAATCTGTAAATTTTATCTGAAATTAGACACGTATATCTTCTTACTAATTTTTTTTTAGAATTTTTAGTCTAGCCAATTAGTACAGTTTATTAGTTAAATTTCCACTATTTCAGTGTTTGGCTGATCTAAACTTTGTTTACTACTAATTAATATTATCCCTATATAGAATTAAAATAGCCATGCCATTTATTTCTATTAAAAGTAGACTCAATAAGGAATCTATACATATAAATTATAACTCCTAATTATTTTTGTACAATTTTTAATGAATTTCTAAAGTTAGAATAGGGGATTCAGAAATACTCTGACCTTGTCTCACCAACATTTAAATATCTCATTAAATAAAACTCCTTTATATACTCTGTTTCTTTCATATGAAAATAGACTCAATAATATTTAATTCTGTATCTTATTCACTATATAAATCCATTTCTACAATTTTTAGTGATTTTTTAAATTCACATCATTACTGCTGTTTGATACTATTTTAAAGCTAATTTCACCTTTTTCATGATTTCCATGGAATAACTAGTATTTAGGCATACATAACACCAAACATGTCCTTGATTAACCATTCCAATAGCTAATCATTATCAAGCATTTACATACCATTCATTAGCCATATCATAAGATCATACACACAAAATGGCTATGATGCTATACATGCCATACTCAAAACGAAACGTCTAGCTATACCAAAATAATCCTAGTGATAGTGTGCCCGGACCTCCGACGTACTTTACAATCCCCCAGTTAGCTTGACAAAACTATAAAAGGAAGGAAAATAAAGGGGGTAAGCATTAAGCTTAGTAAGTTTGCATGCAAATAAATAACAACATTCATAAGAATTATCTTACTACTTGGCATGATACTACTTAATGTAACTTCATTAATTGTCATAGACATATTTTAAACTTCTTCACTTACTCACTTACTTAAATACTTACTTACTTAATCAAATTTATTAATACATTTTACTTACCTTTTTCCTTATCAAGCATACATGAACATTATATACTTACCTTTGCTCTTCTAGCATGAACTTGTCTTACTCTTTTTAGTATAACTCGTCTTACCATACCTTACCTTGATATTCTCTTTAAATTTTTCCATTGAACCACTTGGAATAGTAAGGATACATGGGTACCTTACCATTTCCATGATTTTTCATGGTCTTACGTGGTATCCTTTTGAAACTTACCTGTAACATCCTAAAATAGGGCTCAGTCGGAATAGTGGTTTCTTCACCACAAATCTGACATCAAAATATTTATTTTATGATTATTAAGAGTCTTAGAATATGATAATATATATTTGTTAAATTTTCATGAAGGAATTCTTTGAGTAAGTGCCCAATTGGAAAATTAGGGACTAAATTGAATAAATTGCAAAACTTGGATTCTAGAAGCAATCTGCATGAAATTGGTTTAGATTATAAAATAGAAGGTCTTGGGGAGAAATTTGTCCAATTTCTAACTTTTTGGACAAAAATGGGCTTGCATGGATGAAATTTCAAAAAAATGGCTTAAGGGCATTTTGGTCATTTGGCATTTAAGTGAAATAAAATAGGAAAAATGAACCAAAAATCAGCCATTCTTCTTCTCCATGCTGTCGAAATTTCTAGGATTTTCATAGCTAGGGCTTTCAAGCTTGCTAAGCTCAATAGTAAGTGCTCCCAAGCCCCGTTTTTAATGTTCTTTGTAATTTTGAGATCCCGGTAGCTTACTCTCTCCAATTCTACCCATATTTCATGCTAGGGTTCATGTTTAAAAATTTTCCCATACATGAGTTACTTGTACTTTGATGTTTTATGGAGATATATGAAAGTTTGAAGTGTGTTAAACAACTTTTCCTAGATGATTTTCATGAAAAACCCCTAAAGGGACCTTTTTACAAAAGTTGTAATATGTGTGGTAGAAATGTGAAAATAATGAAAAATGTGGGCTAACATAAGAGGGAAAAGTGTTCGGCTAGGCTTGAGTAAGGTATAAATTGCTTGCGTTTCATTGTACGAGCCTAGGGACTACATCGTAAAAATATGAAAGGTTAGTGGCAAAACGGTCATTTGGACCGGGGGTGGAATTTAAACTTGAAATGTATAATGTGGAGTGTTTAGTATATATTTTTATTGTTATAGACCCCGAGGAATATGTATGCATTACGGATTTAGCCCGAACGGGTAATCCGAATAGGATTTGAATTTAGCCTGGAATGGTAATTCAGATCCGAGCTCAATAAAGGTGTTTGTCATTATAAGGGATTTAGCCTGGACTGGTAATTCCGACATCACCTTATGAGTTCATAAAATGGTGGATTTAGCCTGGACTGGTAATCCCGCCATAAGATGTAAGGTTCACGGGGGTGCATATCTGAAATGATCATTGTACGAATTGACGGTAAATGGATGGTCGCGATTTTCGTGACAGGCAAGTTTTATATATTTATAATTAATCGTTCTTGAAACTAACTATTATCACGATGTAGGCAAATGTACCTATCGAACAGTAGTATAGTTTTACCAAGACCGGATTGTCGAACCCAAAGGAACTAAAAGTACTAGTAATAACTTTCTTTTTATTAACTAGCCTAAGAATAAGGGGGTTTTGTTTTAACTAACTAATTATATAAACTAAGAATTCACAGAAAGTAGAATTAGGGAATTACTTTTGGAAAAAGCGATTGAATTAAGACAATACCTAAGGAAGAATCCACCTAGACTTCACTTGTTATTCTGACTCCGAATCAGACGATTTATTCATTTAACTTGTTCTGTAGAGATCCCTAAGTTATGTTATTATCCCTATTCAAGACTAATAACGTCTAATCCCTAGATTGAATAATTGAGACTTTTCTTTAATTAACAACCTATGGTTGCATTAACTCGATCTATGGATCCTCTTATTAGGTTTCACCCTAATCCGGCAAAATCTTGTCACCCTATCTCTAGGCACGCAATCAACTCCGCTTAATTATGACTAATGTACTCTTAGACAGGGTCTATTCCTCCTCCGAATAAGAGCTTACCTTGAATCAGTATCATGGGATATCAAAACAAGAATTAAGAACACATAATTAAGAATAAGTTAAATATTTATCATACAATTCAGAAAATAATAACAAGATTCATCTTAGGTTCCATTCCCCTTAGGTATTTACATGATTTAGTTCATAACTAAAAAATAAAACATCTTAGAAGAATAATGAATACAAAACATGAAGAAAACCCAAAACACCTGAATGGAAATTGAGGAGAGATCTTCAGTCTTGATGGTGAATCCAGCTTCTAAGATGGATCAATTAGCTTCTCTTGAGCAATTCCCTGCCTCCTTTTCTTTGTGTCCCTTTTCTCTTCCTTTAGGGTGTATTTATAGGCTTTAGAATGCCTAAAAGCCCTCAAAATTAGCCTTTTCAAAATTGGACTCAAGTTGGGCTCGGTAGGGACATGCCCATGTGTGATTACTTGAAGCTGTGCTTGAGCCTGTTGGAATGGCACGGGCGTGTATTCTACCCATGTGAGTCGTGCTTCGACTTTTCCAAATTGACACGACCGTGTAGTCTGCCCGTGTGAGGAAGCCAGGCCGTGTTGATTTCGTACATTGGCCCATTTTCTCTATTTTTGGTCCATTTCTCGTTCCTTTCGCTCTTCTATTCTCACCTAAGTATAAAACGTGAAATTAAGGCATTAGGAGCATCGAATTCACCAATTCTAAGGAAAAATCATCCAAAAAATGTGTTGAGCATGGGGTAAAAATATGTATAAATTACGGTTAATCAAATACCCCCACTTTTAAGCATTTTCTTGTCCTCAAGAAAAATTCTCAACTCATAATCAAAATAAATTCTTTTCAACTTATAATTTCTATCGATAATATCTAAAAATAATCCATAAGTAATTATATATTGAGAATTCAACTGAAAGAACATCAAAGTTTCAAACATTCCAAGTTGAGCATTTTATCCTGAAAATATAGGTGTCTCCCCTCATCTAAGTAATTACCTTTGATTCAAATTATCACAGAGTTTCACATCCTCACTAAAGACTCACTCAAATCACTCGAGGTGTTTAAGGACAATAAATGAAGCACTCATCAGTCAATATGAAAAATTATTACCATAAGCTTACATGAAAATCAAATCTCCATCACTATAAATTGAGATGAGACATCAATCAAAAAGGTCTTTAGAGGGTTGTAACATGGATTTGGTTAGGGAGTGTGGTCACAAGGTGAAAGAAATGGTTAGAATCGAGATTGAATTGAAAAATCACTTAACTAAAAAAAATTAATCATCACTTTCGTACAACAGAGCTTTTTCTCAGAATATGAAATTTAAATTCTTTAGCTAAGAAGATTACTACTACTAATATGTATACATGTTTTTTTTAAGAACAAGTTAAATTTCAAAATAGAATAAAACATAGTTAAGCAACTATTTCAATTCAAATCTTGACAAAAATGGGGATCAAATTAATTTAGGGGATGTCAACAATAATGGGTTAGGGTTAATATTAAGGGTAATAGAAGAAATGGCATGTTAGCTCAACGGGGTTTACTAAGGGTTAATCATGGAGGTAGGCTTTTCTTGGCATGAGTGGGTTAATCCTAAGTGCCTTTCTTATTTTGACATATCGAATCAAATAGTGTGGTCTTGATATGCAAATCAAGCAAGTACTAGAATAACAGTTCAATACTGACGCACTCAAAGCAATAATAAAATTGAGCATGAAAGAATTAATAGATGCTCAAAAGGCTAAAAAATCTCACAAGAATTATGGATTTTTGATGTTTAAAACTTGTGAATTCCAACTCAAAGTAATACCTAAACTTTGGGGAAACAACCTAAAGTTTTAAATTCTTAAAAGTCAACTTATCATGCTTGTTTCTCTAATGTCTTAAAGTTTAAACAATCAATGCATAAATGCCTATGTTTTAATTCAAGATATATCAATCAAAATCATAAATCAATCAAGATTTATCCTAAATATGATATGAGAGCTTTTCAAGAGAATAAGGTAGTCATTTAGGGATTTTTTTGATAATGAAATTAATACCCCCCCACACTTAAGATGTACATTGTCCTCAATGTACAAAGATAGATATTTTGACAAATGTAAGTGTAAGTTCATAAGATAAGGAGAAAAGTGAAACTTCCTGAGTTAGAAATGGATGCAATTCCTAGATTAGCGAGACCGAGTTGTTGGAAATAAAGATGGAGGACAAATATAACTCTGAAGGACAAAAGGAGAATTGGAGGACTAATTTGATAGTAATCATAAAGATAAGCCATGTTTAAAAACAAAAGAATCTTCAAAAATTAATAAAATAAAAATAAAATAAGATAAATAATCTAATTTTTGAAGTGGCACAGCCAGTTCACACGTCCGTGTGGATCGTTCCCTGCACGTGTTTGTCGTGAAGTGAGATGTCGTCACACGGCCTTTGGGCAGGCCCGTGTGTCTAGGCCGTGTGGCTACATGATCATGTTACATGACCGTGTGTGATGTGGTTCGCTTCTCCCACAGTCGTGTAGCTCTACGAACGCCCGTGTTCATTTAGCAGATTTGACCATGGCCAGGTAGCACGCCCATGGCCACTTATCGTATCCCATGTTGGGAAAGATAACTTTTACCCTATTTTCACACAGTCGTATCGCACGATCATGTTTCCGTCTGTGGTTGTCACACGACCTGTAGCACGGTAGTGTAATCGGCCGTGTGGAGTTTGGAACCTATGCTCAAAGACTCTGTTAGTGACCTAGATGTTTAAAAATTTCAATTTAAATAATTTAAAACCGTTAGTACTCGAGTTGCCCCTCGAAAATCACTTGTTTATAGTCCAAGCTCGACTGTTAACTTGTTGGTTTATTCAGGGCGATTTTTGGAGTCATAGCTCCTCTCCATCGTCTTTAAAATTCTCACCATTATAAAGTTTGAGACGATGTTCATTTACTTTGAAAGTACCGCGTGATGGGTGACTTACCTCTATTGTGCCATATGGAAGAACAGATTGAATTACAAAAAGTCCTGACCATCGTTATTTAAGTTTCCCAGGAAACAATTTGAGTCTTGAGTTGTATAGTAGGACAAGATCTCCAACTTCAAATTGTTTTCGTTGCTTTAAACGAGTGTCATGGTGCAGCTTTGTTGCTTCCTTATATAGGCGTGAGTTTTCGTATGCATTGGCTCGCCACTCATCAAGTTCGTTCAACTGCATCAACCTGTTTTTTCCTGCAAGTTCGGGATCAAGGTTTAGAAATTTAATAGCCCAAAAAGCTTTATGCTCTAGTTCGAATAGTAGATGACAACTTTTTCCATAAACCAGTCTGTAAGGTGATGTCCCTATAGGGGTCTTAAAAGCAGTTCTGTAAGCCCTTAAGGCATCATCTACTTTCATTGCCTAATCTTTTCTATTTGATTCTACTATTTTTTCAAGGATTCGTTTGATTTCTCGGTTTGCCACTTCAACTTGTCCATTAGTTTGAGGATGGCATGGGGTGGCTGTTCGATGATGAATTCCGTATTTCTTAAGAGTTTTTTCAAATTGGGTATTACAAAAATGAGTGTCCCTGTCACTGATAATTGCTCTAGGTGTTCCGAATCTTGAGAAGAGTTTCTTAAGGAAACGTACTACCACTCTAGCATCATTAGTAGGTAGAGCTTGGGCTTCCACCCATTTGGACATATAATCAACTGCTACTAAGATGTATTTATTCCCAAATGAACTGGGGAATGGGCCCATGAAATTGATACCCCAAACGTCAAATATTTCACATGAAAGCATATAGTTTTGAGGCATTTCATCACGTTTAGATATGTTACCTGTCCGTTGTCATTTGTCACATGAAGTAACGTACCTGTTAGCATCTTTGAATAACGAGGGCCAATAAAAACCTGATTCAAGTATTTTATGTGCAGTCTTAATTCCACTATAGTGTCCTCCAGTTGGCCCTGAGTGGCAATGTTCCAATATTTTTGATGTTTCTAATCTTGTAACGCATCTTCTAATGACTTGATCTGCACATCTGCGAAAAAGAAAGGGGTCGTCCCAAAAGTAGTTTTTCACATCATTAAAGAATCGCTTCTTTTGTTGGTGTGTTAACCCTTTTAGGATAACGTTAGTGGCTAAAAATTTCGCGATGTCTGCAAACCAAGGTTCCTCAGAGTCAGATATAGCGAAAATTTGTTCTTTAAGAAACGAATCATTTATTTCAACTTCATCTAGTTCTTTGGTATTGGAGTTCTCAAGCCTGGACAGATGATCAGCTGCGAGATTTTCAGCTCCTTTCTTATCGTGAATTTCCAAGGTAAATTCCTTGAATAGGAGAATCCATTGAATGAGTTGAGGTTTTGCATCAGTTTTAGTTAAAAGGTAGCGAAGGGCGGAATGGTCAGTGTAAACAACAACTTTAGACAATATGAGATATGATCAAAATTTATCAAATGCAAAAACCACAGCTAGCAGTTCTTTTTACGTAGTAGTATAATTCTCTTGTGCAGTTGTCAAAGTTTTGCTAGCATAATAGATAGGTTGAAAATGCTTGTCTCTTCACTGTCCTAATACTGCACCTACTGCAAAATCACTCGCATCACACATTAATTCAAATGGTAAGTTCCAATTACGTGCAATTATGATTGGAGCATTAGTTAATTTATCCTTTAAAGTATTAAATACTTCTAAACACTCCTGATTGAAATTAAAAGGTATATCTTTTTCTAGCAATTTAGTCAAAGGCTTAGCTATTTTAGAAAAATCCTTAATAAATCTTCTATAGAAACCAACATGTCCTAAAAAGCTTCTAATAGCCTTAACCAAAGGAGGGGGAAATATTTCGATTGGTTCTATTTTAGACTTGTCCACTTCAATCCCTGTACTAGAAATTTTATGCCCTAATACAATACTTTCTTGAACCATGAAGTGACATTTCTCCTAGTTAAGCACAAGGTTCGTTTCCTTACATCTTATTAAAACTCGTTTTAAAATTTTAAAGCATAGATGGAAAGAGTTACCGAATACTGAGAAATCATCCATAAATACTGCCATGATATCTTCTATGAGTTTGTCAAAGATGGCCATCATACATCGTTGAAAAGTGGTAGGAGCATTACATAATCCAAAAGGCATTCTACGATAAGTGAACGTACCGTATGGGTATGTGAATTTCATCTTTTCTTGATCTTCAAGAACTATTGGAATTTGGACGTAGCCAGAGAGTCCGTCTAAAAAGCAGTAGTACATGTGCCCGGATAATCTTTCCAACATTTGGTCAATGAATGGCAAAGGGAAGTGATCTTTTCTTGTGGCATCATTCAGTTTCCTGTAGTCAATGCAAACTCTCCATCCTATGACTATCCTTGTTGGGATTAATTCATTCTTTTCATTGGTCACAACTGTCATGCCTCCTTTCTTAGGGACAACCTGCACTAGACTTACCCAAGAACTATCAGAAATAGGATAACTAATTCCAGCATCTAGAAGTTTAATTACCTGGGCTTTAACAACTTCCTTCATGTTGGGGTTCAGTCATCTTTGAGCTTGCATACATGGTTTGTATTCATCTTCCATCAAATTTTTGTGGGTGAAAAAAGAGGGGCTGATTCCTTTAATGTCAGAAATTTTCCAAGCTATGGCCTTTTTATGTTCTTTTAATACTTGGATTAATTCCTCTTTCTCCTTGGGTTGCAAGTTAGAAGTAATAATAACTGGTAATGTAGAATTATTTCCAAGGAATGCGTATTCCAAGTGGTTTGGTAATTGTTTAAGTTCCAGTTTGGGAGGCTCTTCAATAGAGGGTTTTTGCTTCAGTTCATCGTTTATCTTAATGCCCTCATATTCTACTTGTCTTGAAGAATGCTCATTAGGTTCATCATCTGTCTTCTCTTCTTTTGCTAGATACAGTTCCGTCGTGTCCTTATGTATAATTTCCTGAAAAGAGTCTTGATTAGTATGATTAATAGAGTCAATAAAATAACATGAATCATCTTGTTCCCTAGAAAACCTCATAGCATCATAAATTTTAAAGATAATCTCCTCGTCACCTACTCTAGGTACCAATTTACCGTCACCCACATCGATTACAACCCTAGCAGTGGCCAAAAATGGACGCCCTAAAATTAAGGGCACTTCCACATCTTCGTCCATGTCAAGCACAACAAAGTCAACAGGAAATATGAATTTATCTATTTTCACAAGTATGTCTTCCGTAATACCCCTAGGATATTTAACAGATCTATCGGCTAATTGAATACTCATCCTAGTGGTTTAGGTTCCCCAAGACCAAGTTGTTTGAACATTTTATATGGCATCAAATTAATGCTAGCGCCTAAATCAGCTAGTGCTTTTTCAACATTCAGACTACCAATTAAATAAGGGATAGTAAAACTTCCTGGATCTTTCACTTTAGTTGGCAGTTTGTTTTGGAGTATGGCTGAGCACTCCTCATTGAGTTCTACTGTAGATAAGTCCTCGAACTTCTTTTTTATTTATTAGAAGCTCCTTCAAAAATTTTGCGTATGTAGGCAGCTGCAAGATGGCCTCAACAAAAGGTAAGTTGATATGTAATTATTCAAAAAGTTCAAGAAACTTACCGAATTGTGCATCAATGCGGTCTTTTTTCAATTTTGCTGGGTATTGAACTGGTGGTTTATATTCCTTCGGCACTGGTTTGTTACTATTTTCAGGTTTTGCTTCCCCCCTTTTGCTCATTACGGCTTCTTGTGTTAGCTTCTTTTCAGATTCTGCTAACACTTTCCCACTCCTTAGTGTAACTGGTTGTACATGCTCTTTTGATTTGGTGTTACTAGGTAAACTTCCTAGTGGTCTTTTTGAAATTAGTTTGGATAGCTGGCCTATTTGAGTTTCGAGGCCTTGGATCGACGCTTGTTGATTTTTAAGTACCGTCTCGGTGTTCTGGAAATGGGTTTCTGACACCGAGATAAATTTAGACAACATCTCTTCAAGGTTTGGTTTCTTTTCCTCTTGATAGGGTGGGTGTTGAAAACCCGGAAGATGTTGTGGTCTTTGATTTCCTTGACCGCCCCACGAGAAATTGGGATGGTTCTTCCAACCTGCATTATAAGTGTTACTATATGGGTTATTTTGGGATCTAAAGTTATTGTTACCCATATATTGGATTTGTTCCTCCTCGATGCTAAGGTTGAAGGGTTGATACTCTGTGCATGCTCCTCCTCCATTCGTCTCGCACCTCATTATTGGATGTACCGAATCGTCCTGCTGTTTTAGTTGCCTTAGTCCTCATGACTTGCCACTGGTAGTTATTCAGTGACATCTCTTCAATAAATTCGTAAGTCTCTTCAGGTGTTTTGTTCTTGATGGTCCCCCCGGCTGCTGCATCAATCATTTTCCTTGTCGAGGGGTTCACACTATTGTAGAATGTTTGAACTTGCAACCATAGAGGTAGTCCATGGTGAGGACACCTTCGTATTAGGTCCTTGTATCTCTCCCATGTATCATCGTAAAGAGTCTCTAAGTCCATCTGCACAAACGAAGAGATATCATTACGTAATTTGGCTGTTTTAGCCAGCAGGAAATATTTTAATAGAAATTTTTTGGTCATTTGTTCCCAAGTAGTAATTGACCCTCGTGGTAAGGAATTCAACCATTGTTTAGCTTTGTTCCTCAATGAAAAAGGAAATAACCAAAGATGAATGGCATCGTCAGAAATGCCATTATCTTTAAATGTATCGTAGAATTCCAGGAAATTTGCCAAATGAGTGTTTGGATCCTCATCCTGCAAACATCAAACTGAAAAAATTGCTGTATCATTTGAATAGTGTTAGGTTTTAGTTCAAAATTATCTGCAGTAATAACAGGCCTAACTATACTTGACTCAGTTCCTATGAAAGTAGGTTTAGCATAATCATACATAGTACGAGGAGCAGGATTTTGATTTGCTAGTTCAACGGGTATCGCAGGAGGTAGCTAATTGTCTTGGTTTTCAGCCATCTCCTTGGTTGATATTTGAATATCATCCTCTTGCTCATTCTTTCTATACCTTAAGCTTTGCCTTATTTCTCTTTGGTTTCTGCAAACTGTGCGATTGATTTCCTCGTCAAAAAGTAGTGGTCCTGACGGGTTTCTTCTAGTCATAAACTATAAAAACTTGCCAAGAGAAAGAAAAATTAAATTAATAAATAATAATAAAATAGAATTAATTTGCAAGGAAAAATAAATGGCTAAAGTAATAAAAATTGAGTGTTCCTAATATCGTAGTTCCCCGGCAAAGGCGCCAAAAACTTGATCGCAATTTTCGTGACAGGTAAGTTTTATATATTTATAATTAATCATTCTTGAAACTAACTATTATCACGATGTAGGCAAGTGTACCTATCGAATAGTAGTATAGTTTTAGCAAGACCGAATTGTCAAACCCAATTGAACTAAAAGTACTAGTAATAACTATCTTTTTATTTTCTAGCTAAGAATAAGGGGGTTTTGTTTTAACTAACTAATTATCTAAACTAAGAATTCACAGAAAGTAGGATTGGGGAATTACTTTTGGAAAAAACGATTGAATTAAGACAATACCTGAGGAAGAATCCACCTAGACTTCACTTGTTATTCTGACTCCGAATTGGACGATTTAGTCATTTAACTTGTTTCGTAGAGATCCCTAAGTTATGTTATTATCCCTATTCAAGACTAATAACGTCTAATACCTAGATTGAATAATTGAGACTTATCTCTAGTTAACACCCTAAGGTTGCGTTAACTCTATCTATGGATCCCCTTATTAGGTTTCTCCCTAATCCTGCAAAATCTTGTCACCCTATCTTTAGGCGCGCAATCAACTCCGCTTAATTATGACAAATGTACTCTTAGACAAGGTCTATTCCTCCTCTGAATATGAACTTATCTTGAATTAGTATCCTAGGATATCAAAACAAGAATTAAGAACACATAATTAAGAACAAGTTAAATATTGATCATACAATTCAGAAAATAATAACAAGATTCGTCTTAGGTTTCATTCCCCTTAGGTATTTAGGGGATTTAGTTCATAACTAAAAAAGAAAACATCTCAGAAGAATAATGAATACAAAACATGAAGAAAACCCAAAACTCCTGAAGGGAATTTGAGGGGAGATCTTCAGTCTTGATGGTGAATCCAGCTTCTGAGATGGATCAATCGGCTTCCCTTGAGCAGTTCCTTGCCTCCTTTTCTCTGTGTCCATTTTCTCTTCCTTTAGGGTGTATTTATAGGCTTTAGAATGCCTAAAATCATTCAAAACTAGCCTTTTCCGAATTGGACTCAACTTGGGCTCGACAGGGACACGCCCATGTGCGATTACTTCAGGCCATGCTCGAGCCTGTTAGAATGGTGCGGGCTTGTGTTCTACCTATGTGAGTCATGCTTCAATTCTTCCAAATTGACAGGGCCGTGTGGTCTGCCCGTGTGAGGAAGTCCAGGCCGTGTTGATTTCGTACGTTGGCTCATTATCTCTATTTTTGGCCCATTTCTCATTCCATTCACTCTCCTATGCTCACCTAAGTATAAAACATGAAATTAAGGCATTAGGAGCATCGAATTCACCAATTCTTAGAAAAATCATCCATAAAATGTCCTGAGCATAGGGTAAAAATATGTATAAATTATTGTTTATCAACGGATATTCCATCGAGATTTCCTAGAAACTCAACGAGATTAAATGTGACATATATATACAAATGAGATGTTGAGTGATGAGTTCATCTAAGATAACTTTTATAGTGCTTTGTCATGTGACTAACTCATTGATTAGGTGTAAGTGATAGGGAAGTCATCCTATGCTCATTGAATTTTTTGCCCAATTTGATTGCATGCTAATTACTTGGTAAGTTTACTTTCCAGTTATTCGAGCTTACCAAGCATGAAAATACTCACCCTTCTCTTTTCCCTGTCTCTCGCAGAGCTCGAGGACTCGTAAAGATTGGAGGATGGTTGGAGAGTCAATATACTATCAAATAGACCAGCTTTGGTATAAAGACATTTCTAAATTGTTCAATGGCATGTATAGGTCTGTTGAGTATTTTGTTATATGTGTAATTTGATTTGCCAAATGAAGGCTTGTAAAGATAAATCTATCTTTTTGTTTATGGCCATAGAGATAGGCTAGTTTTGAAGTAGGCTATGACCTACAAAATTTCCATGCAAGTTTGTAATCATGTGCGATGGTTGAATTCCAATTGGCAATGAGTCATAGGAACGAGCCAATCTTGAATGTATTAAAGTGGTATGATAACACATAGATACAAGACGGGAAATAACCTAGCATGTACGAAACCAATGATATGAGGTTTCCATGCAATGAGTTTTTGCAGAGATCATTTATGAGAGCATAATTATGTTTTACTTTTTTTTATATTCAATAAGTATAAGTGTTAAAAAGGGGGTGACCATAGGCTTGGAAAATAGCCTGATAGCGTCTACACGGTTAGGTACACGGGCGTGTGCCTAGTCCGTGTGTGACACACGGGCCACACCTGTGGGCGTGTGGCATGGTCGGTGTCCCTTGCATCTAAAATGGTAAGTCAATTAAATGAACACAGGCTAGACACACGGGCGTGTGTGTTGGCCGTGTGAATTTAACAAAATGTTCAAGTCTTGAACCCGAGGTGATTGCACGGGTGTGTCTCAAGTCACACGGGCGTGTGACACTTCAAGTTAAATGAAATTTTCCAAGGTGTCCAAAGTTTATCACACGTTCTCGGTTTTGTCCCGCGCTGCCTCTAGACATGTTTTAGGTCTCGAAGGCCTGTTTAAAGGAAAGGATATACATATTTGAAAAGTTTTAAATTAGAGCGCAACTTAGTGACTTGATTTAATATGTTTATGAACGTGAAATCCCGGTAACACCTTGAGCCCTATCCCAGCGTCAGATACGAGTGAGGGGTGTTACATTTATTGGTATCTTTAGTTGGTTCTGAGACTACCATAGAGAGTATTGAGGTTTGCTGTACATGTCATTATTTGAATATTTAAAGTGTGACATCTCTTAACTGTTCAAATTGTTTTGAATATAGTAAATGTCTTCCAATTAAGCACATGATAAGTCCAAGGGAGCCGAGAGCCATGCTCCAGCTTTCATACAACGAGCTGTATCTAGTCGTAGTAGAAGGCTTTTGTCTGAAGGCCGGGAAGAGGCCTGAGCTGCCTTTTTTGATATGATGGATGAATGGTTTGGGGATTACCTGAGGAATCGCCTCACCATACCAAGACCTCCCCCACCCCCTAATCAACCTGATGAGTGTGTGCCACAATGTATGGCACCAGAAGAATCGGTAAGGCCCCCTTAGATAAACTTAAAAAGTATGGGACTGAAGAATTTAGAGCCAAAATTGAGGATGATGCTAAAGAGCCGAGTTTTGGCTCGAGAACACTACACGGGTGTTAGATGATTTCTCATGCACACTTGAGGAGTGTTTAAAGTGTGCTGTATCCCTCCTGAAGGATATTGCATATCATTGGTGGAAGACTATATCCTCAACAGTGCCAAAGGAAAATATCACTTGGGATTTCTTCCAAGCAGAGTTCAGGAAGAAATACATTAGCCAATGGTTTTTAGGCTTGAAGAGAAAGGAATTCCTAGAACTCAAATAAGAGAACAAGATTGTAGCAGAATACGAACGAGAGTTCGTGAGGTTAAGTCAGTATGCAACTGAATGGGTCCCAACCGAGTCGAAAATGTGTAAATGCTTCAAGGAAGGGCTGATTGAGGAAATTAAGTTGTTAATTGGAATCCTAGAAATACGAGAATTTACCGTATTGGTTGATCAGGCCTAGAAGGCCGAAGAACTTAACAATGAAAGAAAGCAAGCAAAGAGAGAGGCCTGAGTCTTGAGCAAGAGGTCTAGTGGTAAACACTCTCGTTTCCCACAAAAAAATTCAGGAGCTAGCATGAACGCTCTAATTCACCGATAGGATATTCGGGTAGAGCGAGAAGCTCTAAACGATGAAGCCAAAAGTCTTCCTCCCCGATGGTAACTAGTGTGTGGAGTGTAGATGATAAAAAGCCGAAGTGTAAGAGTTGCAACAAATTTCACTACGGAGAATGTCGAGTGAAGAGAGGTGCATGTTTCAAATGTGGATCTCTTGACCACTTTCTCAGGGACTGCCCAGAGCGAGTCGAGAAAGAAGTGGAAGTAGCCCCCAAGTCGAGTACTCCCATTACACGAGGTAGACCTCTGAGATATCCTGGAATGCCAGTGCCAGTCGAGTTGTGGCTAAAGACACTGCAAAATAGAGGCTTGAGCCCCAGCAAGAACGTATACGATACGTCGTCGAGAGGAAGCCTCTGCTCCTGTTGTTATTACGGGTACTTTTTCCCTTTTTAATACAAGTGTTATTGCTTTAATTGACCCAGGATCGATGCATTGATACATTTGCATGAGCTTGGTATCTAGAATGAACATACTCATTGAGCCTATGGAATTTATTATTAAAGTGTCGAACCCACTACGCAGATCAGTCATGGTTGATAAAGTCTGTAAGAATTGTCCTTTGACAATTCAGGGTCATTGTTTTTCGGCTAATCTTATGTTGTTACCATTTGATGAATTTTATGTAATACTTGGTATGGATTGGTTAGCACTACATGATGTAATTGTAAATTGTGGTAGTAAGTATATTAAATTGAAATGCTCAGATGGTGAGATTCTACGGGTTGATTCAAGAGAGTTGGGTACGTCTTCGGTTGTGATCACGGTAATGGTTGTTTAGAGATATATGAGAAAAGGGTATGAAGCCTATCTTGCATTTGTATTGAACACTAAGGAAACAGAGTTGAAGATTAAGTCTGTGCCTATATTATGTGAGTACCCAGATGTATTTCCAAAAGAATTACCTGGATTACCTCCTGAAAGGGAAATATAATTTGGTATTGAGCTGGTGCCAGGGACAGCTCCTATTTCAATTGCTCCATATAGGATGGCACCAACTAAACTAAGAGAGTTGAAAGCATAGTTGCAAGAGCTGACGGATAAAGGTTTTGTAAGGCCGAGCTTTTCACCTTGGGGTGCTCCCATTCTATTTGTATGGAAGAAAGATAGTTCAATGAGGTTATACATAGATTACCGCCAACTGAACAAGGTAACTATCAAGAATAAGTTTTCTTTACCAAGGAGTGACAATTTATTCGATCAGTTGAGAGGAGCCACCGTGTTCTCTAAGATAGACTTAAGGTCTGGCTATTATCAGCTGCGAGTTAAAGAATCTGATGTACCTAAGACAACTTTCAGAACAAGGTACGGTCATTATGAATTTCTCGTCATGCCGTTTGGGTTAATGAATGGACCGACCATATTTATGGATCTAATGAATAGGATCTTTCAGCCATATTTGGATAAGTTTGTCGTTGTTTTCATTAACAACATCTTGATTTACTCCAAAGATGAGACAAAGCATGGAAAGCACCTGAGAATTGTGTTGCAGACTTTGCGAGAAAAACAACTGTATGCTAAGTTTAGAAATAGTGAGTTTTGGCTCTAGGAAGTTGGATTTTTGGGTCATATTGTTTCGGATGAAGGCATCCGAGTTGATCCAAGTAAGATTTTTGCTATCATCGAATGGAAACCACGTAAAAATGTAATCGAGGTTAGAAGCTTTTTGGGCTTAGCTGGTTACTATTGGAGGTTTGTGAAAGGATTCTCTATGATAGCGACTCCGATGATGAAGTTACTACAGAAAGACGTTAAGTTTGAATGGACAGAAAAGTGTCAGCAAAGTTTTGAGAAGTTAAAGACACTGTTAACTGAAGCTTCTGTTTTAGTATTGCCTGAGTCAGGAAAAGAATTTGTAGTCTACAGTGACGCGTCCTCAAATGGACTGGGTTGTGTACTTATGCAAGATGGCAAGGTAATAGCCTATGCTTTACGACAGTTGAAGCCGCATAAGAAGAACTATCCTACACATGACCTAGAACTTGCAGCCATTGTTTTTGCTTTGAAAATTTGGAGGTATTATTTATATGGTGAGACTTGCCGAATATTCACTGACCACAAAAGTTTGAAGTATTTGATGACTCAAAAAGAATTAAATTTGAGGCAGCAGAGGTGGCTAGAGTTAATCAAGGATTAAGAACTGATTATTGACTATCACCTAGGAAAGGAGAATGTGGTCGCTAACGTGTTGAGCGGAAAATCCTTGTTTGCATTAAGGGCCATGGATGCTCGTGTGGCATTGCTTAATGATGGTTCAGTCTTGGCTGAGCTAGAGGCTAGGCTGACATTCCTTCAGGAAATCTATTATGCTCAAACTAATGATGATGACTTGCAAGCTAAAAGAACTCAATGTGAGTCAGGTATTGAATCAGATTTTCAGATTCGTTCTGATAGATGTTTGACGTTCAGAGATAGGGTTTGTATACCCAAAAACAAAGAACTAATTCAGAAAATTTTGCAAGAAGCACATAACAGCCATTTGTCAATTCATCCAGGAAGCACCAAGATGTACAACGATTTGAAGAAAATGTACGGTGGAAAGGCATGAAAAGAAATATTTCTGAATTTGTGTCGAAGTGCCTAGTATGCTAGCAAGTTAAAGCTGAACATCAAGTGCCTTCAGATTTGCTACAGCCTGTGATGGTCCCCGAATGGAAGTGGGGTAGAGTTACTATGGATTTCGTGACAGGATTGCCATTGTCTCTGAAGAAGAAAGATACTGTATGGGTTGTAGTGGATAAGTTGACGAAGTAGGCTCATTTCATTTTAGTGAGGACAGATTACTCCCTCGATAGATTGGCCGACTTGTACATTTCTAAGATTGTAAGATTGCATGGGGTACCACTGTCGATTATTTCTGACAGAGACCCGAGGTTTACTTCAAGATTCTAGAAGAAATTACAAGAAGCCTTGGGTATGAAGTTGAGCTTTAGCACAACTTTTCACCCTCAGACTGATGGTCAGTCTGAGCAGATGATTCAGATTCTTGAGGACATGTTGTATTGTTGCATCCTTGAATTTCAGGGTAACTGGGAAAAATATTTGCTGCTTCAGACGAGTTTGAAGATGGAACCTTATGAGGCCTTGTATGGCAGGAAGTTCCGAACTCCATTGTATTGGATAGAACTTAAGGAAAACCAGATTCACGGAGTTGATTTGATTAAAGAAACTAAAGAGAAAGTTAAAGTGATACAAGACAGTTTGAAAGCGTCATCGGATAGGCAAAAGTCATATGCTGATCTGAAAAGAAAGGAAATTGAGTTTCAAGTTGGAGATAGAGTATTCTTAAAAGTGCCTCTATGGAAAAAGGTGTTGAGATTTGGCCGGAAAGCCAAACTGAGTCCGCGATTTATCGGACCGTACGAGATCATTGAAAATGTTGGACCGTTAGCCTATCGCTTGGCATTGCCACCTGAACTGGAAAGGATTCATGATGTGTTCTACATATCTATGTTAAAGAGATACCGATCAGATCCTTCTCACGTGATTTCACCGATTGAGATTGAAATTTGACCGGACATGACCTATGGAGTGGAACCAGTTAAGATATTGGCTCGTGAGGTTAAACAGCTGAGGAATAAAGATGTGGCCTTAGTAAAAGTTTTATGGCATCAACATGGTGTAGAAGAGGCTACATGGGAACCAGAAGAAACCATGAGAAGCCAATATCCGAATCTATTCACTTGTAAGACTTTCGAGGACGAAAGTCCCTACAGGGGGAGAAATGTAACATCCCAAAATAGGGCTTAGTCGGAATAGTGGTTTTGGGACCACAAATCCGACATCAAAATATTTATTTTATGATTATTATGAGGCTTAGAATATGAGAATATGCATGTGTTAAAGTTTCATGAAGGAATTCTTTGAGTAAGTGTCCAATTGGAAAATTAGGGACTAAATTGAATAAATTGAAAAATTTAGATTCTAGAAGCAATTTGCATGAAATTGCTTTCGATTATAAAATAGAAGATCTTGGGGAGAAATTTTCCCAATTTCTAAATTTTTGGACAAAAATGGGCTTACATGGATGAAATTTCAAAGAAATGGCTTAAGGGCATTTTGGTCATTTGGCATTTAAGTGAAATAAAATGGGAAAAATGAACCAAAAATCAGCCATTCTTCTTCTCCATGCTGCCAAAATTTCTAGGATTTCCATAGCTAGGGTTTTCAAGCTTTGTAAGCTCAATAGTAAGTGCTCTCAAGCCCTGTTTTTAATGTTCTTTGTAATTTTGAGATCCCGATAGCTTACTCTCTCCATTTCTACCCATATTTCATGCTAGGTTTCATGTTTAAAAATTTACCCATACATGAGTTACTTGTATTTTGATGTTGTATAGAGGAATATGAAATTTTGAAGTGTGTTAAACAACTTTTCCTAGGTGATTTTCGTGAAAAACCCCTAAAAGGACCTTTTTGCAAAAGTTATAAAATCTGTGGTAGAAATGTGAAAATAATGGAAAATTTGGGCTACCATAAGAGGGAAAAGTGTTCGCCTAGGCTTGAGTAAGGTAGAAATTGCTTGCGTTTCATTGTACGAGCCTAGGGACTACATCGTAAAAATGTGAAAGGTTAGTGGCAAAATGGTCATTTGGACCGGGGTGGAATTTAAACTTGAAATGTATAATGTGGAGTGTTTAGTATATATTTTTATTGTTATAGACCCCGAGGAACAAATTCCGGAGGTCGATCGAGGAAAACCAAAGGTTTCGGAATAACCGAAACACAACACCGAAACGAATACCAGGTAAGTTCGAATAACTTAAAGTAAACACTCAATGTGCCAAATTATATGATTTATGAATGCATGATGATTGCATTTATTAATAACATGAATTTATATGAAATGCATGTTTAAGTATAAATTGTGATAAATGTCTCGGTTGAGGTTAAAAAAAGAATTCGATGGATAAACCATGATTGACATGCATAATGAGGTCCTACATGTGTTGCAGTAAGGATTTAGCCCGAACGGGTAATCTGTTGATCTCATTTATAAAAAGGATATGTCCAGACGGGTGTTCCTTTGAATGGTCGAGCCTCCCAAAGAATATGTCTGCATTATAGATTTAGCCCGGATGGGTAATCCGAATAAGATTTGAATTTGGCCTGGACTAGTAATTCAGATCCGAGCTCAATAAAGGTGTTTGTCATTATAAGGGATTTAGCCTGGACTGGTAATCCCGACATCACCTTATGAGTTCATAAAATGGGGGATTTAGCCTGGACTGGTAATCCTACCATAAGATGTGAGGTTTACAGGAGTGCATATCTGAAACGATCATTGTACAAATTGACGGTAAATGGATATTCCATCGAGATTTCCTAGAAACTCAATGAGATTAAATGTGACATATATATACAAATGAGATGTTGAGTGATGAGCTCATCTAAGATAACTTTTATAGTGCATTGTTATGTGACTAACTCATTGATTGAGTGTAAGTGATAGGGAAGCCATCCTATGCTCATTGAATTTATTACCCAATTTGATTGCATGCTAATTACTTGGTAAGTTTACTTTCCAGTTATTCGAGCTTACTAAGCATGAAAATGCTTACCCCTCTCTTTCCCCTGTCTCTTACAGAGCTCGAGGACTCGTAAAGGTTGGAGGACGGTTGGAGAGTCAGTATACTATCAAATAGACCAGCTTTGGTATAAAGACATTTCTAAATTGTTCAATGGCATGTATAGGACTGTTGAGTATTTTGTTATATGTGTCATTTGATTTTCCTAATGAAGGCTTGTAAAGATAAATCTATCTTTTTGTTTATGGGTATAGAGTTCGGTTAGTTTTGAAGTAGGCTATGACCTACAAAATTTCCATGCAAGTTTGTAATCATGTGCGATGGTTGAATTCCAATTGGTAATGAGTCATAAGAACGAGCCAATCTTGAATGTATTAAAGTGGTATGACACCACATAAATACAATATGGGAAATAACCTAGCATGTACAAAACCAATGATATGAGGTTTCCATGCAATGAGTTCTTGCAGAGATCATTTATGAGAGCATAATTATGTTTTACTTTGTTTTTAATATTCATTAAGTATAAGTGTTAAAAAGGGGGTGACCATAGGCTTGGAAAATAGCCTGATAGGGTCTACACGGTTAGGTACACGGGCGTGTGCCTAGTCCGTGTGTGACACACGGGCCACACTCGTGGGCGTGTGGCATGTGTGTCCCCTGCATCTAAAATGGTAAGTCTATTAAATGAACATGGGCTAGACACACGGGCGTGTGTCTTGGCCATGTGAATTTAACAGAATGCTCAAGTCTTGGGCACAGGGTGATTGCACGGGCGTGTCCCAAGTCACACGGGCGTGTCCCAATTCACAAGAGCGTGTGACACTTCAAGTTAAAATAAAATTTCCAAGGTGCCCAAACTTTATCAAACGTTCTTGGTTTTGTCCTGCGCCACCTCTAGACATGTTTTAGGTCTCGAAGGCCTATTTAAGGGAAAGAATATAAATATTTGAAAAGTTTTAAATTAGAGCGCAACTTAGTGACTTGATTTAAAATGTTTTTGAACATGAAATCCTGATAACACCTCGAGCCCTATCCCAGCGTCGGATACGGGTGAGGGGGTGTTACATTACCATTGCCATGTCTCGACATGGTCTTACATGGTATCCTTGCCTTGTGAACTCACCAATGACATGCCTTGGCATGGTCTTACATGGGACCTTTGCCTTATAGAAACTTATCAATGCCATGTCTTGACATGGTCTTACATGATATCCTTGCCTTAGAAACCTTACCAATTGCCATGCCTTGGCATGGCCTTACATGGTATCCTTAGACCTTAATATCATGACATTTGTATCCTACACATTCCTAAGGTTCAATCGGGACTTTCTGAAATTACTTCTCCGTCAATTCATGATTGAGTGTTCTTTGAATAATTTCCTAAAATAAATTTACACATGCTTGAAATTAACAACATTAACATAAAATAATAGAATATTGCATTTATTTACCACAAACTTACCTCGAAACAAAATACGATCAACTATATCGATTTAGTCCACTATCTTTTTCTTTCCCCGGTCTAACTCTGGATTTTGTTCTTCTTGATCTATAATTACAAATTTAGCTTATTTAATAATCACACTTATTAAAACAGTCCTTGACTTAAACTTTGGAAAAATTACATTTTTACCTCTAAACTTTTACATATTTACACTTTTTCCCCAAGGCTCGAAAATTAAAATTCATCCTATTTTATTATGTTTTATGACATGCTGATCATTTTTCCCTTCCATGGAAACATCAAATTCTCACTCTAACATGCACTTATGAACATTAGGTGTTTTTACCGATTTTGTCGTTTTACTCGTTTTCACGTAAAATCGCTTAGAAAAAGTTGTTTAACACAATTTCAAGCTTCATATTCCACCATAAAATATCAAAATAAATACATTCAACCTATGGGTATTTTTCCAAATATAAACTCTAGGTTAAATTATTGCTAGAATAAGCTTAATCAAGTTACAAGGACTCCAAAAACGTAAAAAAAACATTAAAAACGGGGCTAAAACGGACTTACAATCGAGCATGGAAGCTTGAAAAACCCTAGCTATGTCTTCATCATGTGAAATTCGGCCAAGGGGTTGAAGATGGACAAAAATTGGGTTTTAATTATTTTTTATTCATTTTAATAACTAAATGACCAAAATGCCCTTAATTAAAAACTATGGTGTTATATCTTCCTTTAGGTATTTTTGGTCAAACTAGTATAACGGTCTAATTACTATCCAAGGACCTCCACTTTAAAAACCCATTACTCACAAGTACTTAGTACCTTTGTGAACTTGAACACACATTTTACAACTTTTGCAGTTTAGTCCTAAATATCAAATTGGACCCTCTATAGATAAAATTTCTAAACGAAATTTTCACACAATCATGCAATCTTGCCATATACCTTAAAATGATAATAGAGTAAATTTTTCTACCTCGGATTTTTGTGTCTGAAACCACTGTTCCTTTTAGGCCTTATTTCGGGATGTTACAGTTCTCCCCCCTTTAAGGATTTTTGTCCCCGAAAATCTTACCTGTGAAGAGATTTCGTTATTGTTTTCGCATACCCTCTTCCGGCTCCCATGTAGCCTCGTCTACTCCATGTCTATTCCATAATACTTTCACAAGTGCAATGCTTTTGTTCCTTAATTTCTTTACTTCTCGAGCTAGAATCTTTACCGGTTCTTCACCGTAAGTCATGTCTGGCTGAATCTCAACCTCTATCTGCGAAATCACATGTGTCAGATCTGAACAATAATGACATAGCATAGACACATGAAATACATCATGAATCTGCTCTAACTCAATCGGCAAAGCTAACCGATATGCTAATCGTCCAACTCTCTCAATCACTTCAAATGGTCCAATAAAACGTGGAATTAGTTTTCCTTTCTTGCCAAATCTGAGAACTTTCTTCCACGGGGATACTTTCAAAAACACTTTGTCACCAAATTGATACTCAATCTCTTTTCTCTTCAAATCTGCATACGACTTCTGTCTATCTGAAGCTTTTTTCAAGCAATCTCTGATGACTTTTACTTTCTCTTCTATTTCTTTAACTGGATCAACCCTGTAAATCTAATTTTCCTTAAGCTCTGTCCAATACAAAGGTGTGCGACATTTACGTCCATACAAAGCTTCATAAGGTGCCATCTTCAAACTCGACTGATAACTATTATTGTAGGCTAACTCTACTAATGGAAAATACTTTTCCCAACTGCCTTGAAATTCCAGTACACAGCATCTAAGCTTATCTTCAAGTACCTGAATAACTCTCTCTAACTGACCGTCGGTCTGAGGATGGAAAGCTGTACTAAAACTCAACTTTGTGCCCAAAGCTTCCTGTAACTTCTTGTAAAACCGTGAAGTAAATCTTGGATCTCTGTCTGAAATGATTGATAATGGTACCCCGTGTAGTCTGACTATCACTGAAATATACAACTCGGCCAACTTGTCAAGTGAATAATCCATACAGACTGGGATAAAATGAGCTGACTTCGTTAACTTATCAATCACAACCTATACTGCATCTTTCTTTCTCAGTGTCAACGATAATCCTGTCACAAAATCCATAGCAACTCAACCCCATTTCCACTCATGGATTAGCACAGGCTACAATAAACCTAAAGGAACTTGATGTTCGACCTTTACTTGCTGCTAGATCAAGCATCTAGAAACAAACTCTGAAATGTCCCTTTTCATTCATACCCACCAGTACATTTTCTTCAAATCATTTTACATCTTTGTACTACTTGGATGAATAGACAAAGAACTACTATGTGCTTCCTGTAAGATCTTTCGAATAAGCTCATCATTTTTCGATACACATACCCTATCTCTGGACATCAAACAACCGTCGGAACTGATTTGAAAGTCTAACTCTATATCCGACTCACACTAAGCTCTTTTGGCTAACAACTCACCGTCATTTTTCTGAGCTTCACAAATTTCTTCAAGAAGCATTAGTTTAGCTCTCAACTCAGCTAATATAAAACCATCATCTAATAAGGCTAGACTAATGTTCAAAGCTCTTAATGCAAACAAAGATTTCCTACTCAAAGCATCAGCAACAATGTTTGCCTTACCTGGGTGATAATCGATCACTAGCTCATAATCTTTAATCAACTCTAGCAATATTCTTTGCCTCAAATTCAAATCTTTTTGAATCATCAAATATTTCAAACTTTTATGATCAGTGAATATTTGGTACTTCTCAGCATACAAATGATGTCTCCAGATCGTCAGCGCAAAAACAATGGCAGCTAGCTCTAAACATGTGTCAGATAGTTCTTCTCATGTGGCTTTAGCTGTCTAGAGGCATAAGCAATTACCTTTCCTTCCTGCATAAGTACACAACCAAGTCCATTCAAGGATGCATCACTGTAAATCACAAACTCCTTACCTGATTCTAGTTGTACTAAAATAAGAGCTTCAGTCAACAGTGCCTTTAACTTGTCAAAACTCTATTGACACTTCTCAGTCCATTCAAACTTGAAATCCTTTCATATAAATCTTGTCAGTGGGGTAGCTATCATGGAAAATCCCTCTACAAATCGTCTATAATATCCGGCAGGACCAAGAAAACTTCTAACTTCTGATACATTTCTAGGAGGCTTCTAATCAACAATAGCTGAAATCTTGCTCGGATCAACCCTGATACCTTCACCTGAGATAATATGTCCAAGAAAACCAACTTCTCATAACCAGAACTCACTTTTTCTGAACTTGGCATACAACTGATTATCTCTCAGAATATGTAAAATTGTCCTCAAATACTCTCCATGCTCAGCCTCATCATGAGAATAAATCAAGATATCATCAATGAATACAACTACAAACTTATCCAAATACAATCAGAAATTTCGATTCATTAAGTCCATGAAAATGGCAGGAGCATTAGTTAAGCCAAATGGCATCACAAGGAACTCATAATGACCACACCTAGTCCAGAAAGCAGTTTTTGGGACATCTGACTCTTTAACTCGCAACTGATAATATCTGGATCTCAAATCTATCTTGGAGAACACAGTGGCTCCCTTCAATTGATCAAACAAATCATCAATTCTAGGCAGTGGATACTTATTCTTTACTGTTACCTTGTTAAGCTGCTGATAATCTATGCACAATCTCATCGATCCGTCTTTCTTTTTCACAAATAGCACTGGTGCACCCCATGGTGAACTACTAGGTCTTGCAAAGCCCTTATCTGTTAATTCCTTCAACTGAGCTTTCAACTCTTCCAATTCCAATGGGGCCATTCTATAAGGAGAAATAGTTATGGGTGTGGTACCCGGAATCAACTTAATACCAAACTCAACTTCTCTAACAGGAGGCAAACCTGGTAGTTCTTCTGGAAACACATCGGGAAACTCACATACCATAGGCACTAATTCAATTTTCAATTCTAAATCTTTAGTGTTTGACAAAAAAGCAAGATAAGCTTCATACCCTTTTCTCAAACATTTCTGAGCAGATATAACAAAAATCATGGCAAATGAACTATCTGACTCTTCTGAATTAACTCGAAGAGTTTCACCATTTTCACATTTCAACTCAATGAATTTCTTTCCACAATTCACTATCACATCATGTGTAGTCAACCAATCCATACCAGGAATCACATCAAATTCATCAAACGACAATAGCATGAGATCGGCCGAGAAACAGTGACCTCTAATCATCAAAAGGCAATTTCTACATACTTTATCTACTAATACATGCTTGCCTAATGGATTTGATACTTTAATCACAAATTCTATAGATTCTATAGGCATACTCATACTAGGCATCAATTTCATGCAAACATATGAATGGGTCAAACCCGGATCAATCAATGCAATAACTCTAGTATCATGAAGAGAAAATGTACCCGTAATCACATCGGGGGAGGATGCCTCTTTGCGAGCACGGATAGCATAGGTCCTCGCAGGTGCTCTAACATCTGGCCTCACTGCTGAATCTCTAGATGCACCTCTATTACTTTCCCTAGCTCCAGTAGTCTGCCTCTGACAAGAGCATTGCCTGATCTTACACTTGATATTGCTTCTCTTTTAATCATCTCGAGACACTCTTGAATAAAATGATCTAGTGCACCACATCGGAAACAACCTATCTCAGTTGCTCGACACTGACCTGGGTGACGTCGACCACATCAGGGACACTCTGGTCTATCAGGCTAAACACTACCAACACTTGCAATCGAAGTGGTCTGAGCTTTCGGACTCATAAATCTTCTGCCTCTACTTTGGCTAGAATATCCAGCTAAAAAATTAGATCTAGTGGAGAACTCTCTAGGCCTCCTTGATGTAGACAGAAATGACTTGCTCATTAGTCTTTTCTTCGTGTCTTGCGTCTCAATTTTAACTTTGCCCTTTCTTTTTAACAGCTCCTCTACCTTACAGGGTCTCTGAACTAGGACAACAAACTCTTTTATTTCTAGGACACCAACAGACAATCGGATATCATCATTAAGGCCATCCTCAAATCTTTTGCCCATAATAGCCTCTGTAGACACACACTCTCGAGTATAATTGCTGAGTCTAACAAAATCGCGCTCATATTTAGTCACTGTCATATTGCCCTGTTTCAACTCTAGAAACTCTTTTCTTTTTTGGTCAACAAACCTCTGACTGATGTACTTTTTACGGAATTCCTCCAGAAAGAAATCCCAAGTGACTCTCTCTTTCGGTACAACTGATACAAGTGTCTTCCACCAATGGTAGGCCGAATCTTTAAGAAGTGATACAACATATTTCATACATTCCTTAGGTGCGCAGGATAACTCATCAATGACTGATAGTATTCTCGAGCCAAAATTATGCCTTTTTGCATCATCATCTTTTGTAGCTCGAAACTCTTCAGCTCCTTATTTTCTGATTTTATCAACTGGTGGCTTTTCTCTTATAACCGTACCTATGACTTGGGGAGCTACATGGGTGGTCTGATGATCATGAAGGGGTGGAGGTCTAACAGCCAGATTCGTACGAACGAACTCGGTAAACCATTCATTAATAGCTTGGAAGAAGGCTTCTCGAGGCCCTCCTCCCTAACTAACTGTAACAGGCCTTTCACTACTATCTGGTGGCACCGTCCCTTCTGCAGGAACCGGCGTGTTACTCTCTACATCATCTACACCAGCTTGTTCGAGATCCATAACTATAAAAGAAAACATTTTAAAATAGTCAGGAGTCGTCACACTATCAACATATAAGTATGAAATGTATAGCTAGACTCTTACTCATACTAAATATTCCGAGAACTGACTAAACTTTTGCTCTGATACCAATAAATGTAACACCCCTTACCCGAGACCATCGCCGGAGTCGAGCACAAAGCGTTACAAGACTTAGCTTACTAATTCGGGGCATAAAAATTTACTTTTAAAAATAATATAGTTTCATTCATTCATTATATCCCTAAAAATGGTCCTTGAGACCCTAAAACATGAAATTGAAATAGTTCGGGAACAAACCGGAATCAATAAAAATTTTTCGATCACTTAAACAGATCAAAACAATTTATTTCATCTTTCATAAATAAACTCTCCATCCGCGTTATAATCACTAAATAAATCAGAACTCGAGTTAAAAAACTCAAAATTCAAATCCATAAATTTTATCTGAAACTAGACTCGTTTGTATTTTTACAAAAAAAATTTCAAAATTTTTGGTCCAGCCAATTAGTAAAGTTTATTAGTTATAGTTTCCCCTCTTTTAGTTTTCATCTGCTCTGACCTCTGTTCACTACATATTAATCTTCTCCCTATACAGAATTCAAATAACCATGTTGTTTATTTCTCTTAAAAGTAGACTTAATAAGGAATCTATATATATATAGTATAATGCTTAATTATTTTTTTTACAATTTTTAGTGAATTTCTAAAATCAGAATAGGGAATTCAGAAATCACTCTGACCCTGTCTCACCAAAATTTAAACTCTAATAAAATACAACTCATTTATTTACTCTGTTTCTTTCATATGAAAATAGACTCAATAAGATTTAATTTTATATCTCATTCACTATCTAGATACATTTCTACTATTTTTAGTGATTTTTCAAATTCACGTCTTTACTGTTTCCTGATACTGTTTTAAAGCTAATTTCACCTTTTTCATGATTTCCATGGAATTACTAGGATTTAGGCATACATAACACCAAACATGTCCTTGATTAGCCATTCCAATAGCTAATAATTATCAAGCATTTACATACGATTCATTATCCATATCATAAGATCATACACACAAAATGGCTACGATGTTATATATGCCATACTTAAAATGAAACGTCTAGCTATACCAAAATAGTCCTTGTGATAGTGTGCCCGGACCTCCGACGTACTTTACAATCCCCGAGTTAGCTTGAAAAAAACAATAAAAAGAAGGAAAATAAAGGGGGTAAGTATTAAGCTTAGTAAGTTTGCATGCAAATAAATAACAACATTCAGAAGAATTATCTTACTACTTGGCATGATACTACTTAATGTAACTTCATTAATTGTCATAGACATATTTTAAACTTCTTCACTTACTCACTTACTTAAATACTTACTTACTTAATCAAATTTATTAATACATTTTACTTACCTTTTTCCTTATCAAGCATACATGAACATTATATACTTACCTTTGCTCTTCTAGCATGAACTTGTCTCACCCTTTTTAGTATAACTCGTCTTACCTTACCTTACCTTAATATTCTCCTTAAATTTTCCCGTTGAACCACTTGGAATACTAAGGATACACGGGTACCTTACCATTGCCATGATTTGTCATGGTCTTACGTGGTATCCTTTTGAAACTTACCATTGCCATGTCTCGACATGGTTTTACACGGTATCCTTGCCTTATGAACTCACCAATGCCATGCCTTGGCATGGTCTTACATGGGACCTTTGCCTTATAGAAACTTATCAATGCCATGTCTTGACATGGTCTTACATGATATCCTTGCCTTAGAAACCTTAGGAATTCGTATGAATTGTATTCTATATAATGTGGTATAAATTGAATGATTGTTGTGTTGTTTTAATGTAAATCAATTAATATACAAATGTAGCGAGGCAATGATGAATTGACGGATGTTGAGTCCTAGTTGAACCTTAGGAATTCGTAGTATACAAATAACTTGCCATTAGGTTTACCATGTTTCGGGTGTTGGTCCTGAATGTTGTACCGATGGCTGAGGTCCAACACTTGTTGCAGATATGTAACACCCCTTACCCATATTCAACACCGGAATAGGGTACGAGGCATTACCGGACTTATACACAAGTAACATACAAAACCGTAACATAAATTTCCATCCAAATTTTAAACTTTTCACATACATTCACATCGTCCCTAAAATGAGCCTACAATGACCAAAACATGCATTAGAAGCGGTTCGGGACTAAATCGAGAACTTTTGAAAATTTCACAACACTTAGAAAATAATTTTCATGTTTTAAGAGCCACACGCCCGTGTGGCTTGGGACATGCCCGTGTAGGCAGGCCGTGTAGTCACACACGCCCTTGTCTCTAACCTGTGTAACTCTCTGTTTGTCACCCATGAACAAATTGAAGTCACACAACCAAGGCACGTGCTCATGTACTTAGTCCGTGTGGTCAATTTGATTTTCATAATTTTTCATAAAATAGGTGCAGACTTCACACGCCTAGGGCACACACCCGTACCTGAGGTCGTGTTGTCCACACAGCTGAGACATACGCCTGTGTCTCTACCTGTGTACCCAATTATGAGCATTCTATTTTACAACCATTAAGGTGCAGGGGACACACGGCTAGAACACAAGCCCATGGGGCAAGAAGTGTGTCACACACGGCCTAGATACACGCCCGTGTGTCTACCCGTGTGGACAAAAACAAGGCTATTTACCAAGCCGTTTTTTTACCCTTTTATTCATACACCTATACAAAAAACATAACACCAATCCAAGCAATTACAATCAACCAATTCAACGAAAATCAAGACATCCACACATCCTTCACATGCTACTATCTACCAGTACAAACATCACATACTTATCAACTACAATCATACAAACTTCAATATCCATGAAAACCTCATTATATGCATAAATACTTCAACCAATATTAGCCAATTTCATATGGCCATTTGCAAAATGAAGTATCAACCAATATAGGCCAACACATTAGCCAATTCAATTATGACACATAATAAAATAACCAAGTCTCTGTACATGCCATAACTCAAAATGTTAAATTCCTTGGTACCCAAAATAATAAGTTGATAGTGTGATGGAGCCTCTGACGATCCCCAAATCTAAGCTAGTTTGGTGACACTATAAGACAAGGGAAAAGAAAGTGAGTAAGCTATATAGCTTAGTAGGTTCCCATGCAAATAATAAGCATTATAAACTCACATTTAACATATAATTAACTTGAAGTAAATTAACATAAATGTCATTATAAATCTCATAATCAAACTTACTTAATCACCACATTACTGAGGGATTCATCACATATCAAGCTCATTAAGCATGAGTTTTATGTACATACCTATACCGATTGACAACATACCATAGTCTTTTACAACTTTGATGTTCTCATTGCATTTCCTGTTGAGCCACTTTGAATACTAAAGGATACTCGGGTATCTCGCACACAAAGCACCACACCAATGCCATATCCCAGGCATGGTCTTACATGGGATCTCGTATCGATGTCAATAGCCCAGCTATAGTCTTACACGAAATCTCATATCGATGCCATATCCCAAATATGGTCTTACATGAAATCTCATAATGATGCCATATCCCAGATATGGTCTTACACGTAGTCTTGGTAACCCTAATGTCATGACATTTGTATCCTAACTATTCCTAAGGTTCAATCGGGATTTCACGATTGTCATAACTTTGTTGTACATGCTCAATGGTCAATCATAATTCATACAATAATAAAGTATTGAAAACATAATTAAAAAATGCATTATTTACATAAGAACTTACCTCACTACAAAAATAGTAGGAAATGGACCTAATCGTCAAATACTTTGTTTTCCCCCGATCTAGGTCTGAACCTCGTTTCTCTTGATCTAAAATAGCAAATTTAACTTATTTATTAATCACATTACTCAATTCAATTCAAAACTCACATTATAGAAAAATTACATTTTTACCCTTAAACTTTAACATATTTACATTTTAGTCCCCAGGCTCGTAAAATGAAATCTATTCAATTTCATCAAGACCCAACCTAACTGAACCTCTTTCATGCTTATAACAGCTCACATTTTCCATTTAATGACACTTTTATACACATTTTGAAATCTTTTTACAAATAGGTCATTTTGACATTTTAATCAAAAACCACCTAGCAAAAGTTGTTTATCTTACATCTAACACACATTTTCTACCATTAGACATCAAAAAGCACAAATATTCTTCATGGGTAAAATTTTAGACTTTGATTTTCTTTCAAATTAATGGTAGAAATAGATAAATTGAGTGATAATGACTTCAAAAATGTAAAGACCATTAAAAACGAGGCAAGAATGGACTTACAATCTAGCTTGAAAAGTGGCAAAACCCTAGCTATGTCCTCCTAATTTTCAGCACCAAGGGAAGAAGATGGACTAAATTTTTGGCTTGATTTTTTTGGTTTTTAATTCATTTAATTACCAAATGACCAAAATGTCATTTTCTCAAAACATTAAAATTCTCTTACCTCATGTCTATTTTTATCCAACTTAAAGTAAAATGGTGTAATTACCATCTAAGGGCCTTCAATTTAAAATTTCATAACAATTAGGCACCTCTAGCATGTAGAACTCAACTTTTGCACTTTTTACAATTTAGTTCTTTTTGCTAAATTGAGTGTTCAAATGTCAAAATTTTCAAACGAAATTTTCATGAAATCATTCCATAAAACTGTAGACCATAAAAATGTAATAAAAACAAGTTTTAGTATGTCAGATTCATGGTCCCGAAACCACTGTTTCGACTACGCCCTAAATCAGGTTATTACAATTCTCCCCCTTTTAGGGATTTTTGTACCTGAAAATCTTACCAGAAAATAGGTTTGGGTACTATTTTCTCATGGCCTCCTCAGGTTCCCATGTAGCCTCTTCAACCCCATGTCGTTGCCATAACACTTTCACTAGGGTTATACTCTTATTTCTCAACTCTTTAACTTCCCGAGCTAAGATCTTGACCGATTCTTCACCATACATCATGTCCGGTCGAATCTCAATCTCTGTTGGAGAAATCTCATGTGAAGGATCAGAACAATATTGTCGCAACATCGACACATGAAACACATTATGGATCCTTTCCAACTCTGTCGATAAAGCTAACTGATATGCCACTGGCCTTATTCTTTCGATAACCTCATATGGCCCAATAAAACGTGGACTCAACTTGCCTTTACAACCAAATCTCAAAATTTTCTTCCACAGAGATACTTTCAGTGTGCATGATAGCTCATCAAAGACCCTAATGGTATTCTCCAACAAAACTCTACTCTCTCTAGGTCGTCATCTATGTTTTCCCAAAATTCCTCAGCTCCGTGCTTTCTAATTCTATCCATTGGAGGTTTCTCTCTTCTAGCCATTTCTGCTCCTTGAGGAGCTATATAAATGGGTTAAGGAATTGGGGGAGGTGGGGAGGTGGAGTATTCGGATTTGCACGAATAAACTCCGAGTACCATGCATCCATCATGTAGAGGTAAGCTTCTCTAGACCCTCCACCCTAACTCATTGTCTCGCGCCCACTATCTACTGGCGCAGTCCCTTCAGCGGGAGCCGGCGCATTAGTTTCCACGTCATCCACCGTAGCCATGTCAGGATCCATTTACTATATATAAAAACACAATTTATTTCGTCAAGAGTCGTCACACTATCAATATACAATTATGGCATGTATAGCTAGACTCGTACTCATGCTAGGTTAGTCCTAGAATCGACTAAACCATAACTTTGATACCACTAAATGTAACACCCCTTACCCAATTCTGAGGCCGGGACTGGGTACGAGGCATTGCCTGACTTAAACACAAGCATGCAATTATTTCAAATCATAAAAACTCGATCAAATTTAAAACTTTTCCATCTTAGTTTAGAAATTCTTGATACAGGCCTATGAGGCCCAAACACGCATTAGAAATGACTCGGGATTTATCCAAACACCTTTGAAAACTTAAAAAAATGTCACTTGAAATAGGGGTACACGTCCGTGTGAAAGGTGACATGCCCGTATATCCATTTTGACTTGGTCGTGCTGAAGGCCCGTGTGGTCCACATGGCCTCAGCACAAGGGGACATGCCCATGCTTCAAGCCCGTGTGAAATAAATTCCAAATTCAAACCTGCAAGGGTTTCCACATGGCTAAGCACACGCCCGTGTTGCATCCTGTGTGTAAAAACCTTGACATTCTATTTCTAACGTCAACAACCAATTTGAGGCACATGGGCAAGGCACACGCCCGTGGCCAAAGGTCATGTCCTCCACATGTCTGAGACACACGACCGTGTCTCTGCCTGTGCGTTTACTACCATGCATATTGACTTGTAAATTCGAGGTGCAAGGACACACGGTCGAACAACACGCCCATGGGGTTGTCCGTGTGTCACACACGGCCTAGGCGCACGCCCGTGTGTCTAGCCGTGTGGACAAAAATAGGCTATCTACCAAGCCTTTTTGTCACCCTTACTTACACCTACCTACAAAGTAATGCATACCGCCAATTCACATGGCAACACAAAGTCAATTCAACCACAACAAGATATCTAATACAACCATATTACACTTTAACAATCTAACAAGAGCTTGATTAGTCATGCGATTTACTCATCTATGAAATCATCATCATTTGCACTTATCAATAACCAATATTAGCCACCATCCATGGCATTATACAAAATGAATAAAGAGCTATGACAAGCCACTCGTTTGGCCTAAAACAATGTGACCATTACAAAAGACTAGTTCTTATACATGCCATAATCAAAATAATAAAACTAGCTATACCAAATGCTTCAGGGATAGTGTGACTAGCTTCTCCGACATAAGCCGATGATCCACGAGCTACTTTGGCGGCACTATAAGAAAATGGAAAGGAAAAGAGGTAAGCATAAAGCTTAGTAAGTCGCATGCGAATAATGAGTAACTATAGGCTACCATAAGGGATCATACTCCCAACATATCTCGATTTGCACATAAAAGTAAGGATTCATAAACACTACTTGCTCATATTGTTTCTCACCAATCATACAACGTTGGTTTGAATTCACATTCCATAATTTGTGTAAAATACACAAGTAGTCGTATGCATAACTTACTCACTTTCTTCCTTTACTAAACATACAACGTAAATGGAGCTCGTACGTCGTAATTCTCATTTACGTACCAGTACCACTCACCACATGGTCATAAGTTCTCTCATTTCAATATAAACCATAAATCTCTCGTTGAACCATTTGGAATACTATAGGATATTCAATAGCCCTAAACATGGGATAAGATGTAACACCCCTAACCCGTATCCATCACAGGACTAGGGTTAGAGGCATTATCGGACAAAACGGAACAAATAACATACATTTCATAAGCATCAAAGCCTCAGAGATTAAACATCAATATAGATATAGGTCATCGAGACCATAAACATGTATTAGAAAAGGGTCGGGAGTAAACCGAACACATACAATTTTTTTTTCAAAACTTAAACATTTTTCAAACAAGTACAGGTCACATGCTAATGTGAATAGGCCGTGTGCCTCACAGGGTATTAGACACACCTGTGTGTCTAAATCGTGTCAAAATAGGGCATACATACTGACTTGCACACACGGTCACAAGACACACCCGTGTGCCTTGGCCATGGTCGAAACTAACTTCAGCCACACGGCTAGCCACATGCCTGTGTGCATTGGTCGTGCTCAAGCCTGACTTACAATTGTAAGGTACCCCAGAGGACACACGGCTGTACAACATGACCGTGTGTCGTACACGGCTGAGACACACGCCCGTGTATCTGCCCCTGTGGACAAAAATAGGTCATTTGAATAGCCAATTTGCCACCCCAAATTGGGTCAAAACTACAAGAAAATCAAGCAAATTTGTACAACAATTTCAGCCAATTTCTAACTCAGAACATACACCAATTATGCTATAATATTAACAACTATTCCAATCTCAATTCATCAACCAATTCATAACCAATCTAAGCTAAAATCATACTAAGGCATGTGTTTTAATACATCATTCAACCTCATGATCAAAACTTACCCAAACTTATCAACATTGACCATTTCTTTTGGTCATTTCAAACATACCATATAGCATTTCCAACCATAAGTTCAAACATTTAATTCATTCCACAAACTCATTCATATACATATCCATAATCAAGCCAAATCTTATGGCTAGATGTATACATATTTCAAAACATAACCAAAGTATTTCTAGCCTATACATGCCATACTTCAATATTTACACTTTGAAAAGGTACCAAAATATGATTCGATAGTGTAGTGATGATCCTCGACGATCCCCGAGCTCTCGGTAGCTTCGATATCTATAAAACATATAATAAACACAAAAAGTAAGCTTTCAAAGATTAGTAAGCTAGCATGATAATAACACATCTATATACATAAACATTAACAGTTCATAATAACATACACATCTTCCAAGATTTCTAACAAACCCTTCACCCACTTACTTCTCTCAACTTGTACATACCCGAAGTTCGCTATTGCAAAAACAATGCCTTTCAACCAAAGTATTCTTCTTGAGGTTTCGCACACTCAGTGCCTTCACAGATGTATCAACACTAAGTGCCATCTTGGATATCTCACACACTAAGTTCCATCCTCGATAATTAGCTCACTAAGAGCCTTTTCTGGATGTTTCGCACACTAAGTTCCATCATCAGTAACTCGCACACTAAGTGCCATTTTCAAAATCGACATACTTGGAACCACCAATACAATTTGATCATTCTTAAGCATTATATATAAAGAAATAATGCTCTTATATCATACTAACTTACCTTGTACAGATTCGGATAGACAGAATCGGCTACTCTACGACTTTCGACTTTCCCCCATCTAATTCTGAATTCCTTTTTTCTTGATCTATATAAATTAAATTTTAACTCTTTTATTCATCAAATCATTCAAATCAATCCAAATACACACATTTAAGGCATTTTACAAATTAGCCTTCACATTTTCACATTTTGATAATTTAGTCCCTAATTCACAAAATCACAAAATACACATAATTTGCATATACTCATGCCAAGCCGAATTCTCCTAGTACTCATACTAGTCCACACATTTCCTTTATTTCACATTTTAGTGCCTCAATTTACAAATTTCACAATTTGTTCCATTTTACTCAAAATCATTAAAAATCCAAAGACAAAACATGTTAACCCAACACATATCTTCCATTTATCAACAACTAACTTCACAAAACTCATAGTTTCATAATGGCACATTTCAAAATCATCAACAAAATCAAAAATTAAGACATAGGCTTGATAGTATTCAAAGCAACGATTACAAAAACGTAGAAATTGTCAAAAACGGATCAAAATTCACATGCCTAATTGATCTTCAAAGTCCTGAATGTTTTTATGCTTCAAACCCTAATTTTATTCTTCAATTTTAGTGGCCATTAAGATGAATGAATCAAATTTTGTCTTTTGTTTCTTAAATTATTAACTAATTTACACATTTACTAAATTAACCTTATTTCATAACATTAAAATTCCACTAATAATGGGCATTTGTGACCATCCATTATTCCAATGGTCAAATAACCATATAAGGACCTCACAATTATAAAGCCAAATTAAATAAGCATTTTTAACATATAGAATGCAACTTTTATATTTTACACGATTAGGTCCTTTTATTAAAATAAGCACACAAATGATCAAATTTTCATACGAAACTTTCACACATACTCATTCACATATCATAAACATAGAAAATAATATTTAAATATTTTTTTGACTCAGATATGTGGTCCCGAAACTACTATTCCGACTAGGGTCTAAACAGCACTGTTACAATTCTCCCCCTTTAGGGATTTTCGTCCCTGAAAATCTTACCTTTGAATAGAGTCGGATATTGCTGTCTCATAGCATCTTCAGACTCCCATCTGGCTTCTTCAATACCGTGTCGATGCCACATCACTCTTGCTAACGAAATTTTCTTATTTCGCAGCTCCTTAACCTCTCGAGCTAAGATACGTATCAGCTTTTCTTCGTAAGTCATATCAGACTGAATTTCAATCTTAGACGGAGGAATCACGTATGAAGGATCTGATTTGTATCGTCAAAGCATTGATACGTGAAACACATTATGAATCTTTTCTAAAGCATTGATACGTGAAACATATTATGAACCTTTTCTAACTCTAGTGGCAATAACAATCTATATGCTACCGGCCCAATACACTCGATAATTTTATATGGTCCAATGAACCTCAGACTCAGCTTTCCCTTACGGCTGAATCGAAGAACTTTCTTCCACGGAGACACTTTCAAAAATACTTTGTCGCCAATCTCAAATTCAATGTCTTTTTGTTTCAAATCTACATATGATTTCTGACGATTAAAAGCTATTTTCAAACTATATCAGATTACTTTTACTTTCTATTCTGTCTCTTTTATCAAATCGACCTTGTGTATTTTATTTTCACTTAGTTCAGTCCAGAACAAAGGTGTACAGCATTTACGACCATATAAAGCTTAGTATGGTGCCATTTTAATGATTGACTGAAAACTGTTATTATAAACGAATTCAATCAAAGGCAGATACGATTCCCACATTCAAGAATGCAACATCTTAACATATCCTCGAGTATTTGAATAATACGTTCGGATTGACCGTCCGTTTGCGGGTAAAAGCAATACTGAAGTGCAATTTAGTACCCAGAGCATCTTGCAATTTCTTCCAGAATTGTGATGTAAATCTTGGATCTCTATCTGACACTATAGACAATGGTATACCATGCAATCTCACAATATTAGAAATATATAACTCGACTAACTTATCAAGCGAGTAATCAGATCGAACCGAAATAAAATGAGCTAATTTCGTCAATCGATCAACTACAATCCAGATAGCATCTTTCTTTCTCGAATACAAGGGAAAACCTGAAACAAAGTCCATTGTCACTCGATCCCATTTCCACTTCGGAACCATAATAGGTTGTAACAAACCAGAGGACACTTGATGGTCAGCTTTAACTTGCTGATAGATCAAACATTTAGAAACAAATTCAGAGATGTCTCTTTTCATTCTAGACCACCAGTAATACTGTTTCAGATCATTGTACATTTTTGTACTACCTGGATGCACAAATAACCGACTATTATGAGCTTCATTCAAAATCATTTGAATTAACTCTTGATTTCTCGGAACACAAATTCGATTTCAAAATCTCAAACAATCATCTTTATCAATTTTGAACTCTGAATCAGACTCTAAACCACACTGAGCTCTTTTATCTAAAATCTCATTATCAATTTTTGAGCATCGATAATCTGCTATAAGAACAAAGGTCTCACTTTCAATTCAGCTAAAACCGAACCATTATCAGATATACACAAAGGAGTATTCATAGCACGCAATGCAAACAATTATTTTTGACTCAAAGCATCAGCAACAACATTTGCCTTTCCCGAATGATAATCAATAACAAGCTCGTAATCTTTCAACAATTCTAGTCATCTTCTCTGACGCAGATTCAAATCTTTCTGTGTCATTAGATATTTTAAACTCTTATGATCAAAATATACGTGACATTTCTCACCAAACAGATAATGACACCAGATCTTCAAAGCAAACACGATCACAGCTAACTCAAGGTCATGCGTCAGATAATTCTTTTCATGTGGCTTTAACTGTCTTGAAGCATAAGAAACAACTTTACCTTCTTGCATCAAAACACATCCCAAACCGTTCAACGAGGCATCACTGTAAATTACAAATTCTTTACCCGATTTGAGTTGTACCGATACCAAAGCTTCAGTCAATAAAGTTTTCACTGATCAAAGCTGTTCTGACACTTTTCAGACCATTCAAACCTCACATCTTTCTGAAGTAGCTTTGTTAGCAGACTCGCAATCATCAAAAAGCCTTTTATGAATCGTCTATAATAACCGGCAAGTCCCAGAAAACTATGAACTTTAGAGACGCTCCTCAGAGGCTTCCAATATAAAATAGCTAAAGTTTTCTCGGATCAACTCGGATACCAGATGCTAATACAATATGGCCCAGAAAACCAACTTCTTGCAACCAAAATTCACATTTGCTAAACTTTTCATACAATTGCTTATCTCGCAAAGTCTGTATCACTATTCTTAGATGCTTGGCATGTTTACTTTCATTTCGTGAACAAATCAATATGTCATCAATGAATACAATAACAAATTGATCTAAATACGGTCTGAAAATTTAGTTCATCAAATTCATAAAGATAGCAGGTGCATTCGTTAATCCGAAAGGCATAAATAAGAATTCATAGTGACTGTACCTCACTCGAAAAATAGTTTTCGGTGTGTTCGAGTCTTTTACTCGTAACTGATAATATCTGGATCTCAAATCTATCTTTGAAAACACACCAGCTCCTTTCAACTGATCAAACAGATCGTCAATTTGGGGTAGAGGATACTTATTCTTAATAGTCACTTTGTTCAATTGACGATAATCTGTACACATTCTCATCGTTTTATCTTTCTTTTTCACAAACAATATCGGAGCACCCCAAGGTGAGAAACTTGGTCTAGCAAACCCTCTATCGGTTAATTCTTAAAACTGTGACTTTAATTCTTTTAATTCAGTCGAAGTCATTCTATACGGTGCTATCAAAATCGAAGTAGTTCTCGGTAATAGCTCAATACCAAATTCAACTTCTCATATCGGAGGTAAACCCAGAAGTTCCTCAGGAAACACATCAGGAAATTCACATGCAGCAGGTACTGACTCAACTTTCTTTTCTGACATTTTCGAGTCAATCACATAAGCAAAGTAAGCATCACATCCTTTTCTCACAATATTTAAATCTTTCATCGAAGATATCACTGCAAGTAATCCCTTCAAATCTCTAGATTCAATTCGAACTACTTTACCACTCTCGCATCTCAAATCAACAGTTTTTCATTTACAATTCACAATAGCATCGTGCAAAATTAACCAATCCATACCCAGAATTATATCAAATTCATCAAAAGGTAACAACATCAGATCAGCCGAAAAACAACTGTCTCGAAACATTAATGAACAATTCTTGTAGACTTTACCAACCAGCACATATTTTCATAAGGGGTTCGAAACTCTAATTACAAACTCAGTAGACTCTACAAGAAAAGTCTTATTGTTCACTAAGTTTATGCATATATACGAATGTGTTGATCCAGGATCTATCAGAGCAATCACAGAAGTATCATAAAGAGTGGATGTACCTATAATTACATCTAGCGAGGAAGCTTCCTCCCAAGCTCGGATAGCATAGGCTCTAGCAGGTGTACGAGCCTCAGATCTACCAGTTGTATATTTTGTTCCTCTCCTACTGCCACTTACATTTCCCATTATTTTTGAGAGGTCTACCACAAGATGTATTGTCACTTGGCCTCGAATTCTGAACATTATCTTTTTTAGCTAACTCTGGACAATCTTTTATGAAATGATCTCGAGAACCACAACTATAACAAGCTCGGCTATTAATTTTTCCCCAGCACTCTCCAAAATGCCATCTTCCACATTGGTTACACTCAAGTTTTTCATTCTTTACACTACTAACACTGGCAATAGACGTAACTGGAGCTTTGAAGTTTGCATACGATCTAGCACGATCTTTATTTAAATATCCCACATTAACCTTTGAACGGCTATTATCATCTCTAAATTTCTTTGATGCAATTTGGAATGACTTACTCGATGATGTTTTTCTCACTTTTCTAGCTTCCAAATCAGCTTTTCTTTTCTCTTTTCTGATATCTTCACCTTTACATGCTCGTTTAACAAGCACAACAAATTCTTTGATCTCAAAAATCCTGACTAACAAACGGATATCTTCGTTCAAACCATCCTCAAACCTTTTGCACATTATTTCCTCAGTTGATACACATTCACAAGCATACTGAATCAATCTTAAAAATTCCCACTCGTATTCTGTAACAGACATACGGCCTTGTTTAACCTTTAAAAACTCTTTATGTTTTTTATCTATGAATCTCTGACTAATATATTTCTTTCGGATTTTAGCTTGGAAGAAATCCCAAGTGACTCTTTCACTCAGAACCACGGTTATTAAAGTCTTCTATCAATGGCACATCGTGTCCCTTAGAAGTGAAATTGCACATTTTATTCATTCATTGGGATTTAATGACAATTCTTCAAATACTCGTATTGTGTTCTCTAACCAGAACTCATCCCTTTCAGCATCATCATTCGTTGTAGCTTAGAACTCTTCATCCCAATACTTTCTAATCTTATCTAATGGAAGCTTACTTAACTGAATCGGAATCACTGATGGCATACCAGGAGTTTGTGAAGGATTTACCAGGGGTGGAGGTTGTTGAACAGCTGGATTGGTTCTAATGTACTGACTAAACAAATCATTCATCATCTGATAGAAGGCTTTCTTAGCCCCACTATCACAGCTACTCGTATCTAGTTTGGAATTAGATGGCACCGTCCCTTGCGCAGGAGCAGGCGCATTATTTTCAACATCGTCTGCTACGGCTCATTCGGGATCCATTTACTATATAAAAATAAATTCATAAAAAAAATTCATTTTTATTATATTTTTATGGTCTATGATTTTGTGAAATAATTTTTTGAAAATTTCGTTCAAAAATTTTGACATTTGGGCACTCAATTTAGTAAAAAGGACTAAATTGTAAAAAATGCAAAAGTTGAGTTTTATATGTTAGAGGTGTCTAATTGTCATGAAATTTTAAATGGGAGGTCCTTAAATGATAATTAAACCATTGTATAACTTGTTGGACAAAAATGGCCTTAGTTGGGTAAAATTTGAAAGAATAGTAAAAAGGGCATTTTGGTCATTTAGGGGTAAAATAAATTAAAAGACAAATTTTAAACCCCAAATGTGTCGATTTCTTCTTGCTACAGCAGAATGTACCAAGAGAAGCCATGGTTAGGGTTTGGCCAAGCTTCCAAGCTTAACAATCAAGGAAATCGAGATTTGGGCTTAAATTAGGAAAATATAAGGTTATGGACTAGAATGGTAAATTTTCATTTCTGGATCCGAGTGTTGTCAAGTTAGCTCGCGGTTGGAGATCGTCAGAGGCAGCATCACACTATCAAGCCAACACCTTGAGAGTATAAACAAATATGCTAGAATTATCAAGTGAGTGGCATATATAGGGACCTAGTTTTATAACATGTGTTATTATAATTTGGCCAAATATATTGGACTTTAGTGAGCTAATGATTCTGACTTATAAATCTAGCTATTCATGTTATGTCTTATATTGGTGATGTGCATATGCTTGTTTGCCATGCATGGTTGGTAATATGTTATGTGTTGTTATGAGAATGCCATGCTTGTGTCTTGATTGTGGATAAATATAATTACTCAAATATGCCATGTCAATTGCTATGAAATGTATAAGTGTATGTAGGTAATTAAGGGTGACAATTGGCTTGGAAAATAGCCTTGAAATTGTCCACACGGATAGATACACGGGTTTGTGTCTAAGCCGTATGTGACATACGACTTAAGCACACGGGCATGTGCCTTGGTCGTGTGACCCTAACTTGTTCATGACCAAATGGACAGAGAGCTACACGGCCTAATCCACACAGGCGTGTCCCAAGCCACACGGACGTGTGTGACCACACGGCCCAATCCACACGGGCGTGTGACTCTCCGAAGCAAGAAAATTTAGTTAAATTGCCCAAAGATTTTCAAAGTTCTTGGTTTAGTCTCGAACCACCTCAATGTATGTTATAGGTTTTGAAGACTTATATAAGGGACGATATGCATGTGTTCAAGATGTTTTAATTTTTGGTGATAATTTTGTAGCCTGGTTTAGCATGTTGTGCATGTTTAAGTCCGGTAACGCCTTTAACCCTATCCCAGCGTTGGATACTGGTGAGGGGTGTTACATTTAGTGGTATCAGAGCTATGGTTAAGTCAATTCTTGGACTAACCTAGTATGTGTAAAAGTCCAGCTATACATGCCACCGATAAAATGTAACACCCCTAACCCGTATCCGTCACAGGACTAGGATTAGAGGCATTACCGGATAAAACAGAACAAATAACATACATTTCATAAGCATCAAAGCATCAGAGATTAAACATCAATATAGAGTCCCTTATATAGGTCATCGAGACCATAAACATGTATTAGAAAAGGGTCAAGACTAAACCAATCACATACAATTTTTTTTTCAAAACTTAAACATTTTTCAAACAAGTACAGGTCACATGCCCGCGTAAATAGCCCTTGTGCCTCACACGGCATTAGACACGCCCATGTGTTTAAACCGTGTCAAAACAGGGCATACATACTGACTTGCACACACGATTATAAGACACGCCCGTGTGCCTTGGCCGTGGTCGAAACTGACTTAGGCCACACAGCTAGCCACACGTCCGTGTGCCTTGGCCGTGCTCGAGCTTGACTTACAATTGTAAGGTACCCCAGAGGACACACGGCTGTGCAACATAACCGTGTGTCGCACACGGCTGAGACACACGCCCGTGTGTCTTCTCGTGTGGACAAAAATAGGTCATTTGAATAGCCAATTTGCCACCCCAAATTGGGTCAAAACTACAAGCAAATCAAACAAATTTGTACAACAATTTCAGCCAATTTCTAACTCAAACAATACACCAATTATGTTATAATATTAACAACCATTCAATCTCAATTCATCAACCAATTCATAACCAATCTAAGCTAAAATCATACTAAGGCATGTGTTTTAATACATCATTCAACCTCATGATCAAAACTTACCCAAACTTATCAATATTGACCATTTCTTTTGGTCATTTCAAACATACCATATAGCATTTCCAACCATAAGTTCAAACATTTAATTCATACCACAAACTCATTCATATACATATCCATAATTAAGCCAAATCTCATGGCTAGATGTATACATATTTCAGAACATAACCAAAGTATTTCTAGCCTATACATGCCATACTTCAATATTTACACTTTAAAAAGGTGCCAAAATATGATTTGATAATGTAGTGGCAATCATCGACAATCCCCGAGCTCCTGGTAGCTTCGATATCTATAAAATAGATAATAAACACAAAAAGTTAGCTTTCAAAGCTTAGTAAGCTAGCATGATAATAAGTGTAACACCCCTTACCTGAGACTCGAGCACGAGGTGTTACTAGACTTATCTTACTTGTTCGGGGCATAAATTTTTTTTAAAATTAATTCGCTTGCATTCATCCAATAAATCCCTAAAAAGGGCATTCGAGGCCCTAAAACATGCAATTGGAACGGTTTAGGACCAAACCAGGAACATTAAAAATTTTCCAATTACTCACACAAATCAAAACAATTTATCTCACTATTCATAATAAAAATGTCCATCTATGTAACAGTCACTAAATTAATTACAACTCTAGTTACAAAACTCAAAATTTAAATCCGTAAATTTTCCCTGAAACTAGAATCATATATCTTCTTTCCATAATTTTTTCCAGAATTTTTGGTTTGGTAAATTAGTAGAGTTTATTCATTAAAGGTTCCCCTATTTTGCAGTTCAGCTGACCTAACCTCTCCTCACTGAAAATCAATTATCTCATTATACAGAATTCGGATAAAGTTTCTGCTTGTTTCTAATGAAAATAGACTCACTAAGGAATCTAGACATATAAAAAATGACTTGTAATTTGATCGCGTGATTTCGTGATAGGTTTTAAATATTTATAATTACTCGTTCGTAAACTAACTATTATTACAATATAGGCAAGTGTACCTATCAAACAGTAATATAGTTTTAGCAAGACCGGATTGTCGAACCCAAAGGAACTAAAAGTACTAGTAATGACTGTCTTTTTATTATCTAGCCTAAGAATAAAGAGATTTTGTTTTAATTAACTAATTCTATAAACTACGAACGCACAGAGAAAAGAATTAGGGAATTGCTTTTGGGAAAAATCGATTGACTGAAGACAATACCTAAGGAAAAATCCACCTAGACTTTACTTGTTATTCTGGCTCTGAATCAGATGATTTATTCATTCAACTTGTTCCGTAGAGATCCCTAAGTTATGTTATTATCCCTATTCAAGACTAATAACGTCTAATCCCTAGATTGAATAACCAAAACTTTTCTCTAATTAAAACTCTAGGGTTGCATTAACTCGATCTATGGATCCCCTTATTAGGTTTCACCCTAATCCGGCAAAATCTTGTCACCCTATGTCTAGGCGCGCAATCAACTCCGCTTAATTATGACAAATGTACTCTTAGACAGGGTCTATTCCTCCTCTGAATAAGAGCATGTCTTGAATCAGTATTCTGGGATATCAAAAAAAGAATTAAGAACACATAATTAAGAACAAGGTAAATATTTATCATACGATTCAGAAAATAATAACAAGATTCATCTTAGGTTTCATTCCCCTTAGGTATTTAGGGGTTTTAGTTCATAACTAAATAAGAAAACATCTCAGAAGAATAAAGAACACAAAACATAAAGAAAACCCAAAACTCCTGAAGGGAAATTGAGAGATCTTCAGTCTTGATGATCAATCCGGCTTCTCAGATGGATCAATCAGCTTTCTTGGAGTAATTCCTTACTCCCCATTCTCCGTCCTCTTTTCTTCCTCCTCTAGGGTGTATTTATAGGCTTTGGAATGCCTAAAAGCCCTCAAAATTAGCCTTTTTCGAATTGGACTCAACTTGGGCTTGGCAGGGACACGGTCGTGGCACACGCCCGTGTTCGATTACTTCAGGCCGTGCTCGAACCTGCCAAATTGACACGATCGTGTGGTCTGCCCGTGTGAAGAGGTCCAGGCCGTGTTGATTTCGTACTTTGGCCTATTTTCTCCGTTTGGCCCTTTTCTCGTTCCTTTCACTATCCTATGCTCTCCTAAGTATAAAACATGAAATCAAAGCATTAGGAGCATCAAATTCACCAATTCTAATGAGAAATCATCCATAAAATGCATTAAACATGGGGTAAAAATATGTATAATTTACGATTTATCATAATTCTTTTTGTACAATGTTTAGTGAATTTCCAAATTTGGAACAGGGGATCACGAAGTCACTCTAAACCAGTCTTACAAAAATTTAAATATCTCAAAATATAGACTTCCTTTACTTGCTCTGCTTCTTTCCTATGAAAATACACTCAATAAGATTTAATTTTATATCATTCACCATTTCATTCCATTTATACAATTTTTAGTGATTTTTTAAAACTACGTCACTGCTGTTGTTTCCTAACTGTTCCATGGCCCACTCTCACTCCTTCATAATTTCTTTGCATTAAACCTCATTTAGGCATACATAATACCAAAACATGTTCTTGTTTAGATATATCATAAGCTAATCATTACTAAGTATTCGCATGCCATTCTTTAATCATATCATAAGGACATACACACAAAATAGCCAAGTCCCTATACATGCCATAACTTAAAGTATTTCTAGTCACAAAATACAGAGATATCTCGTTGATAGTGTGAGGTGATCTCCGACATCCTTACGAATTTTTGAGTTGGCTTGCAATACTATAAAAAGGAGAGAAAAGAAAGGGAGTAAGCATAAAGCTTAGTAATTTTGCATGTAAATAAATAGCAACGTTCTAAATGAATTATCAAGATAACCTAAACCTTTCGAACATGGACTTATCTTACCTTCCCTTTGGTACACTCTTTAAATTTTTTGTTGAACCACTTGGAATAGGATACACGGGTACCTTTCCTTTTTAAACTTACCATTGCCATGTCTTGACATGGTCTTACGTGATATCCTTGCCTGATGAACTCACCATTGCCATGCCTCAGCATGGTCTTACGTGGGATCTTTGCCTTATCGTAGTTTATCAATGCCATGTCTTGACATGGTCTTACATGATTTTCTTGCCTTGTAAAACTTACCAATGCCATGCCTTGGCATGGTCTTACTTGGTATCCTTAAACCCTAATGTTATGACATTTGTATCCTACACATTCCTAAGGTTCAACCGGGACTTTTAAGTATCATTTCTCCGTCAATTCTTGCTTGAATCATCAAGGAATAAATTTACAAAAAAAATATATAGATACTGAAAAATAACATCATTAATTATAAATAATAAAACATTGTATTTATTTACCGCAAACTTACCTCGATACAAAATACGATCAAATATTTTGATTTAGTCCTCAACCTTTTTCTTTCCTCGGTCTAACCTCGAATTTCGTTCTTCTTGATCTATAATAGCAAATTTAACTTATTTAATATTCATATTTATAAAAACAATCCTTAACTCTAACTTTGCAAAATTATGATTTTGCCCCTAAACTTTTGCATTTTTACACTTTTCCTCCAAGGCTCGGAAATGAAACTTTATCCCTAATTCATATGTTTTAGGACATGCTGGTCATTTATTTACCTAGGGCAACATCAAATTCCCACTCTAATGTACTTATGACTATTAGGTATTTTTACCGATTATGTCGTTTTACTTGTTTTAACTTAAAATCGCTTAGCTCAAGTCGTTTAACATAATTTCAAGCTTCATATTCTACCATAAAACATCAAAATAAACACATTTCACCTATGGGTATTTTTCCAAATATGAACCCGAGGTTAAATTATTGCTAGAATAAGCTAAATCAAGTTACGAGGACTTCAAAAACGTAAAGAACATTAAAAACAGGGCTTGGAATCACTTACTATGAAGCTTGGAAGCTTAAGAACCCTTAAAATTTCAGCCTAATGAAGAAGATGGGCACATTTTGCCATCTTTTTCCCTTTTTTAATCTTTTAATTACCAAATGATTAAAATACCCTTCATTAAAACTTTATTTATTTTTATCTATGTATGTCAAATTTTTGTCCATGAAAACCTAATAGTCTAATTACCATTTAAGGACCTCTACTTCAATTATACTCTTTAATTTAATCTTTTAGCATCTAAAACTCATATTTAACAACTTTTGCAATTAAGCCCTAGCAGGTAAATTAAGCATGCTATCTATAAAATTTTCCATCGATACTCTAACACATGCATCTAATCACTCTGTAAATTATAAAAATTAATCGGAATAAACTTTTCTATCTCGAATTTGTGGTTTCGTAACCACTATTTTGTTTAGGCCCTATTTTGGGATGTTACATTTCTCCCCCCTTTAGGGATTTTCGTCCTCGAAAATCTTACCTGTGAAAAGAGCTGGAAACTGTTTTTGCATAACCTCTTCAGGCTCCTATGTAGCCTCGTCTACCCGATGCCTATTTCATAATACTTTCACAAATGCAATACTTTTGTTCCTTAGTTGCTTGACCTCTCGAGCTAAAATCTTTACCGGTTCTTCTCCATAAGTAATATCTTGCTGAATCTCAACCTTTGTCTGTGAAATCACATGTGAAGGCTCAGAACGGTAACGGTGTAACATGGACGCGTGGGACACATCATGAATCTTCTCTAACTCTGGCGGCAAAGCTAACCGATATGCTAATGGTCCAACTCTTTCAGTCACCTCAAACGGTCCAATAAAATGTGGACTTGGTTTGCCTTTCTTGCCAAATCTAAAGACTTTCTTCCACGGTGATACTTTCAAGAACTCGTTGTCACCAACTTGATACTCAATCTCTTTTCTTTTCAAGTCTGCATAAGACTTCTGTCTATCTGAAGCTGCTTTCAAGCAATCTCTGATAACTTTCACTTTCTGTTCAGTTTCTTTAACTAAATCAACCCCGTAAATCTTATGTTCTTTAACCTCTATCAATACAAAGGTGTGCGACGTTTACGTCTATACAAAGCTTTATAAAGTGCCATTTTCAAACTTGACTGGTAACTACTATTATAAGCAAACTCTACCAACGGCAAATATTTCTTCCAACTACCTTGAAATTCTAAGACACAACATCTGAGCATATCCTTAAGTATCTGAATAACTCCCTCTGACTGACTATCAGTCTAAGGATGGAAAGTTGTACTAAAACTCAACCTTGTGCCCAAAGCTTCCTGTAATTTCTTCCAAATCTGTGAAGTGAATCTCGGGTCTCTATCTGAAATAATCGATAACGGTACTCCATGTAGTCTGACTATCTCTGAAATATACAACTCGACTAACTTGTGAAGTGAATAATCCATACGAACTGGAATAAAATGAGTTGACTTCGTTAGCTTATAAATCACAACCCATATTGTATCTTTCTTTCTCGGTGTCAAAGGCAATCCTGTCACAAAATCCATGACAACTCGATCCCATTTCCACTCAGGAACTAACACAGCCTGCAATAAACCTGAAGGTACCTGATGTTTGGCTTTTACCTGTTGACAGATCAAGCATCTAGAAGCAAACTCTAAGATATCCCTCTTCATTCCTACCCACCAATACATTTTCTTCAAATCATTATATATCTTTGTATTACCTGGATGAATAGACAAGGAACTGCTATGTGCTTCCTCTAAAATATTTCGAATAAGCTCATCATTCTTCGATACATATATCTGATTTGTAAACATTAAACAATCGTTAGAACTGATCTGAAAATCTGACTCTATACCCGACTCACACTGAGCTTTTTTGGCTTTCAACTCATTGTCATCTTTCTGAACTTCACAAATTTCTTCAAGAAACATTGGCTTAGCTCTTAATTCGGCTAAGATAGAACAATCATCCGATAAGGTTAAACTAGTGTTCAAAGCTCTTAATGCAAATAATGATTTTCTACTCAAAGCATCAGCAACTACATTTGCCTTACCCGGGTGATAATTGATCACTAGTTCATAGTATTTAATTAACTCTAGCCATCTTCTATGCCTCAAGTTCAAATCTTTCTGAGCCATCAAGTATTTCAAACTTTTATGATCAGTAAATATTTGGCACTTCTCACTATACAAGTGATGTCTCCAGATTTTCAACGCAAATACAATGGCAGCTAGTTCTAAATCATGTATCAAATAATTTTTCTTATATGGCTTTAGCTGTCTAGAGGCATAAGCAATTACCTTTCCTTCCTGCATAAGTACCCAGCCTAGTCCATTCAAGGATGCATCACTGTAAATCACAAACTCTTTACCCGGTTCTGGTTGTACTAAGACAGGGGCTTCAATCAACAATGCATTTAACTTATCAAAACTCTACTGACACTTTTCAGTTCATTCAAACTTGACATCTTTCTGTAGCAATCTTGTCAATGGAGTAGCTGTCATGGAAAATCCCTCTACAAATCGTCTATAATAACCGGTGAGACCAAGAAAACTTTTGACCTTTGATACATGCCTGGGAGGCTTCCAATCAACAATGGCTGAAATCTTGCTCGGATCAACTCTAATACCTTCACCTGAGACTATATGTCCAAGAAAACCAACTTCCCGTAACCAGAACTCACTTTTGCTAAACTTGGCATAAAGCTAATTATCTCTCAAAGTCTATAAAACTATTCTGAAATGCTCTGAATGCTCAGTCTTATCATGAGAATAAATCAAGATATCATCAATGAACACAACTACAAATTTATCCAAGTAAGGTTTGAAAATTCGATTCATTAAGTCCATGAAAATGGCAGGAGCATTAGTCAAGCCAAATGGCATCATAAAGAAGTCATAATGGTCATGCCTAGTTCGGAAAGCAGTCTTCGAAACATCTGACTCTTTAACTCACAACTGATAATATCCGGATCTCAAATCTATCTTGAAGAAAACAATAACTCCCTTCAATTGATCAAACAAATTGCCAATTCTAGGCAGTGGATACTTGTTCTTAATAGTCATCTTGTTAAGCTATTGATAATCTATGCACAATCTCATCGAACCATTTTTCTTTTTCACAAAGAGCACTGGTGCACCCCATGGTGAAAAACTAGGTCTTGCAAAGCCTTTCTCTATTAGTTCCTGCAACTGAACTTTCAATTCTCTCAATTCTATTGGAGTCATTCTATAAGGAGCAATATAAATGGGTGTTATACTTAGAACAAATTCAATACCAAACTCAACTTCTCTGATAGGAGACAAACTTGGTAGTTCTTCCAGAAACACATCAGGAAACTCACATACCATAGGCACTAGTTCACTTTTCAACTTTGGATCTTTAGTATTCAACACAAAAGCAAGATAAGCTTTATATCCTTTTCTCAAGCTTTTTTGTGCAGACATAACAGAAATCATGGCAATTGAACTATCTGACTCATCTGAATTAACCCGAAGAATTTCACCATTTTCGCATTTCAACTCAATGAATTTCTTTCCATAATTCACTATCACGTTATGCGCAGTCAACCAATCCATACAAAGAATCACATCAAACTCATCAAATGGCAATAACATGAGATCAGTCGAAAAACAGTAACCTCTAATCATCAAAGGGATATTTTTACATACTTTCTGTACTAATACATACTGACCTAATGGATTCGATACTTTAATCACAAATCCCGTAGAATCTATGGACATGTTCATACTAGGCATCAATTTTATGCAAACATAGGAATGGCTTGAACCCGGATCAATCAAAGCAATAACATTAACATCATGAAGAGAAAATGTACCCGTAAATACATCAGGGGAGGATGCCTCTTCACGAGAACGGATAGCATGGGTCCTTGCAGGTGCTCTAACATCTGGTCTCGCTACTGAATCTCTAGATGCACCTCTACCTGCCCCCTATTCCCAAACTTCTCTGAGGTCTGCCTCTAACAGGGGCATTGCCTGATCTTACACTCGGTATTACTTATCTTTTAACCATCTCAGACATTCCCGAATGAAATGATATGGTGCACCACATCGGAAATAACCAGTCTCAGTTGCTCGACATTGACCTGGATGACATCGACCACATTGAGGACACTCGGGTCTATCAGGCTGTATACTGCCAACACTCGTAATTGAAGTGGTCTGAGCTTTCTGACCCATAAATCTTCTACCTCTGTTTCAGCTAGAATACCTTGCTGAAAATTAGATCTCATAGGGAACTCTTCAGGCCTCTTTGATGTAGACTGAAACAACTTGCTCATCCGTCTTTTCTTCGTGTCTTGCATCTCAATTTCAGCTTTACCCTTTCCTTTCAGTAACTCCTCTTCCTTACAAGCTCTTTCAACTAAAATAACAAACTCTTTTATTTTTAAAACACCGACTGACAATTGAATATCATCATTGAGCCCATCTTCAAATCTCTTGAACATAATAGCTTCAGTAGACACACACTCTCGAGCATAATTACTGATTCTGACAAATTCATGTTCATATTCAGTCACTGTCATCTTACCCTACTTTAGTTCAAGGAATTACTTTCTTTTCTGGTCGATGAAACTCTGGGTAATGTATTTCTTAAGGAACTCCTCCTAAAAGAAATCCGAAGTAATCCTCTCTTTTGGCACTATTGACACAAGTGTCTTCCACCAATAGTAGGCTAAGTCTCGTAAAAGTGATACAACTCACTTCATGCACTGTTCAGGTGTGCAGGATAACTCATCAAAAACCCTAATAGTATTCTCGAGCCAAAATTTAGCTTTCTCTGCATCGTCATCTTTAGTAGCCCGAAACTCTTCGGCCCCTTGTTTTCTAATTTTATCAACTGGTGGCTTCTCTCTTTTGAATGTATCTGTGACTGGGGAAGCTACATGGGTAGTCTAAGGATCATGAGGGGGTGGAGGTCTAACGGCCAGATTCGTACGAACAAACTTGGCAAACCATTCATTCATAGCTCAGAAGAAGGCTTCTCGAGCCCCTCCTCCCTGGCTAACTGTAACGGGCCTTTCAACTACTATTTGGTGGCACCGTCCCTTTTACGGGAGCGGGAGCATTACTTTCTACATCATCTGCACCAACTCGTCCGGGATCCATAACTATGAAAGAAAAACATTTTAAAATCGTCAGGAGTGGTCACACTATCAGAACATAAGTATCACATATATAGCTAGACTCTTACTAATACTGAAAATTCTGAGAACCGACTAAACTCTTGCTCTAATACCAATAAATGTAACACCCCTTACCTTGTTTCGCAATTCAGCTGACCTGACCTCTCTTCACTAAAAATCGATTATCTCATTATACAAAATTCAGATAACGTTTCTGTTTGTTTCTAATGAAAATAGACTCACTAAGAATCTAGAAATATAAACTTTGACTTATAATTCTTTTTGTAAAATTTTTAGTGGTTTTCCAAATTTGGAACAGGAGATCACAAAGTCACTCTAAGCCAGTCTTACAAAAATTTAAATATCTCAGAATATAGACTTCCTTTACTTGCTCTGTTTCTTTCTTATGAAAATAGACTTAATAAGATTTAATTTTATATCATACATCATTTCATTCCATTTCTGCAATTTTTAGTGATTTTTTAAAACTACGTCACTGCTGTTGTTTCCTAACTTTTCCATGGCCCACTCTTACTCCTTCATAATTTCTTTGCATCAAACCTCATTTAGGCATACATAATACCAAAACATGTTCTTGTTTAGCTATATCATAAGTTAATCATTACTAAGTATTCTCATGCCATTCTTTAATCATATCATAAGGACATACACACAAAATAGCCAAGTCCCTATACATGTCATAACTTAAAGTGTTTCTATCACAAAATACAGAGATAGCTCGTTGATAGTGTGAGGCGATCTCCGACGTCCTTACAATTTTTCGAGTTGGCTTTGCGATACTATAAAAATGAGAGAAAAGAAAGGGAGTAAGCATAAAGCTTAGTAAGTTTGCATGTAAATAAATAGCAACGTTCTAAATGAATTATCAAGATAACCTGAACCTTTCGAACATAGACTTATCTTACCCTCCCTTTGGTACACTCTTTAAATTTTTCATTGAACCACTTGGAATACTAAGGATACACGGGTACCTTTCCTTTTTAAACTTACTATTGCCATGTCTTGACATGGTCTTACATGGTATCCTTGCCTTATGAACTCACCATTACCATGCCTGGGCATGGTCTTACATGGGATCTTTGCCTTATCGTAGTTTATCAATGCCATGTCTTAACATGGTCTTACATGATTTCCTTGCCTTGTAAAACTTACCAATGCCATGCCTTGGCATGGTCTTACTTGGTATCCTTAAACCCTAATGTCATGACATTTGTATCCTACACATTCCTAAGGTTCAACCAAGACTTTTAAGTATCATTTCTCCGTCAATTCTTGCTTGAATCATCAAGGAATAAATTTTCAAAATAAATATATAGGTGAATAAAAAAATAATAAAACATTGCATTAATTTACTGCAAACTTACCTCAATACAAAATACAATCAAATATTTTGATTTAGTCCCCAACCTTTTTCTTTCCTCGGCCTAACCCCGAATTTTGTTCTTCTTGATCTATAATAGAAATTTAACTTATTTAAGATTCACATTTATCAAAACAGTCCTTAAATCTAACTTTAGAAAAATTACAATTTTGCCCCTAAACTTTTGCATATTTACACTTTTGCCCCAAGCTCGAAAATGAAACTTTATCCCTAATTCTTATGTTTTATGACATGCTGATCATTTTATTTACCTACAGCAACATCAAATTCCCACTCTAACATGTACTTATGACCATTAGGTATTTTTACCGATTATATTGTTTCGTTTTCGCTTAAAATCGCTTAGCTCAAGTCGTTTAACATAATTTCAAGCTTCATATTTTACCATAAAACATCAAAATAAACACATTTCACCTATGGGTATTTGTCCAAATATGAACCCTAGGTTAACTTATTACTAGAATAAGCTAAATCAAGTTACCGGGACTTCAAAAACGTAAATAACATTAAAAACGGGACTTGGAATCACTTACTATGAAGGTTGGAAGATTGACAAAACCATAGCTATGAAGAACCCTTGAAATTTCAGCTTAATGAAGAAGATGGGCACATTTTGTCCTCTTTTTCCCTTTTTTAATCTTTTAATTACCAAATTACTAAAATACCCTTCATTAAAACTTTAGTTATTTTTATCTATGTATGTCCATTTTTGTCTATGAAAACCTAATAGTCTAATTACCATTTAAGGACCTCTACTTCAATTATACTCATCAATTTAATCCTTTAGCATCTAAAAATCATATTTATCAACTTTTTCAATTAAGCCCTAGTTGGCAAATTAAGCATGCTATCTATAAAATTTTCCATCGATACTCTAACACATGCATCTAATCGCTGGGTAAATTATAAAAATTAATCGGAATAAACTTTTCTATCTCAGATTTATGGTTTCGGAACCACTATTCCGTTTAGGCCCTATTTTGGGATGTTAGAATAACTCATCTATATACATAAACATTAACAGTTCATAATAACATACACATCCTCCGAGATTTCTAACAAACCTTTCACCCATTGCACAAACAATGCCTTTCAACCAAAGTATTCTTCTCGAAGTTTCGCACACTCAGTGCCTTCACAGATGTATCGCACACTAAGTGTCATTTTCAAAATCGACATACTTGTAACCACCAATATAGTAACCACCAATACAATTTAATCGTTCTTAAGCATTATTTATAAAGAAATAATGCTCTTATAACATACTAACTTACCTCGTACAGATTCGGATAGATAGAACCGGCTATCTACGACTTTCACTTTCGACTTTCCCCGATCTAATTCTGAATTCCTGTTTTCTTGATCTATATAAATTAAATTTTAACTCTTTTATTCACTAAATCATTCAAATCAATCCAAATACACATATTTAAGGAATTTTACAAATTAGCCCTCACATTTTCACATTTTGACAATTTAGTCCCTAATTCAAAAAATCACATAATACACATAATTTGCATATACTCATGCCTAGCTAAATTCTCCTAGTACTTATACTAGTCCACACATTTCATTTATTTCACATTTTAGTCCCTCAATTTACAAATTTCACAATTTGGCCCATTTTACTCAAAACATTAAAAATCCAAAGCCAAAACATGTTAACCCAACACATATCTTCCATTTATCAATAACTAACTTCACAAAACTCGTAGTTTCATCAACGTCACATTTCAAAATCATCAACAAAATCAGAAATTGAGACATGGGCTTGATAGTATTCAAAGCAACGATTATAAAAACGTAAAAATTATCAAAAACAGATCAAAATTCACATACCTAATTGATCTTCAAAGTCCCAAATGTTTTTATGCTTGAAACCCTAATTTTATTCTTCAATTTTGGTGGCCATTAAGATGAATGAATCAAATTTTGTCTTTTGTTTCTTAAATTATTAACTAATTTACACATTTACTAAATTAACCTTATTTCATAACATTAAAATTCCACTAATAATGGGCATTTGTGTCCATCCATTATTCCAATGGTCAAATAACCACATAAGGACCTCAAAATTATAAAGCCAAATCAAATAAGCACTTTTAACATATAGCAAGCAACTTTTATATTTTACGCGATTAGGTCCTTTTATTAAATTAAGCACACAAATGATCAAATTTTCATACGAAACTTTCACACATGCTCATTCACAAGCACAGAAAATAATATTTAAATATTTTTTACTCGAATATGTGGTCCCGAAACCACTATTCCGACTAGGGTCTAAACTGGACTGTTGCATAAGATGCCGACGCCATGTCCTAGACATGGTCTTACACTGGCTAACACATCAAAGTCGAAGCCATGTCCCAGACAGGTCTTACACTGACTTTCATATATCAAGGCTGATGCCATGTCCCAAACAGGTCTTACACTGGCTCTCATTTATCGGTGTCGATGCCACGTCCCAGACAGGTCTTACACTGACACACTACAAGCTGATACCTTGTCCCAAATAGGTCTTACACTAGCTTGTATATCTCGAGGCTAATGCATGTCCCAGACATGTCTTACATTAGCTCTTATCTCAAAGTCGATGCATGTCCCAGATATATCTTACACTAGCTCTCATAATGTGGCCGATGCATGTCCAAACATGTCTTACACTAGCACACATATCACCCAATGTCATGGCATGAATATCCAAATCTATTCCTAAAGTTCACCCGGGAGTCTTTACTACGTTAATTTCTCAACATGCATACTCATATTCATAATCATAACAATTTATGCAATATCAATTCAATCACAAATCATAACAATATAGTTGCATTATTAACATACAACTTACCTCGGATTACAAAATGTAGGCGACTAGTCGATTTTAATCTACTTGCTTGGCCTTTCCCCCATCTAGGTTCGAATTTTGTATTTCTTGATCTAAAATAATAAAAATTCACTCATTTAATCACTAAATAAATTTAGATAATCAAAATTCACATTTTTTGCAAAATGACCATTTTGCCCTAAACTTTCACATAATGACCATTTTACCCCTGGGCTCAAAAATTGATTTTTATCAAATTTCTTCATGCCTTAAGCCTAGTCGAACCCTTTTTACTCTTATAGCAACCCAAATTTTCCATTATTCCACCACATTACTATTTATTTTGCAATCTTTACAAAATGGTTCTATTAGGGTTTTCATGAGAAGTTCTTTCACAAAAGTTGTTTATTTCACAACCATAACTCATATTCTTCCATAAAATTTCAGTTAACAACATATATGCTTTCATGGAAAAACCCTAGACTCTCAACCATTTTGCAAAATAGTCCCCTCAATAGTTAGCTCATGCTATAAAGGTTCCAAAAGTACCAAAAACATCAAAAATAACCATCTAAATCACTTACTTGAGAGAGGAATAAATGGCTGAAAGTTTCAAGCTCCCATGGCTATCTCTTAGAGGAAAAATCGGTGGAAGAAAGAAGAGTAAAAAGATGACAACATTTTTCTCTTTATTTTATTTATTTATCAATTAAGTCACCAACACCCACCTAACCTTGACAATTTGGTCAAATCTTGTCCCTATGGCTAGCCAAGCTTCTTTTAAGGGTCTAATTGCACTTTAAAGACCTCCAATTATGTCTCTATAGCTATTTAACACCTTTGGCTAGCAATTCATAACTTTTTCCCTTTATACGACTTATTCCTTTTTTGCAATTAGGCTCACAACACTAAAATTAATTCACCAAAATTTTCATACACTCGTATAATCATACTATGACACCAAAATAATAATAAAAATAATTTCTTGACTTCGGATTTGTGGTCCTAGAACCACTGTTCCGACTAAGCCCAAAATTGGGTTATTACATTGTATGTAAATAATGCATTGCTATAATTATATTTTAAATGCTTTAATATTATATGAATTGTGATTGACTCTTTGGACATATTCGACAAAAGTTTTGACAAGCAAGAAATCTCGGTTGAACCTTAGGAACAGAATAGGATACGAGTGACATGTCACTAGGAACCCATGTGTTTATATGATCAGGTGCTGGTCACGTACGTCCTATTAGTGGCTGGGCAGTCTGGCATATGTTACAGATACCTGACAACTTGTGTGAGCAGCACTATGTAGCTACGTCCTAACTGATAGCTTGTGTGAGTAAACCCGTGAATAGCTCAAAAACGAGCTTATATGTATTATGAGAAATGAGGTAGCTTTGGCTACATATATGGCACTTATGTGCAAGATTTTCGAGAATGTCAAAGTTGAGAAAGACTATGGTTATATTGCGAATTGGTATAGGTATGTACGTAAATCTCATACGTAATGAGCTCGATATGTGATGAACTCTTGGTAAGGTTGTGATTGTGCAAATCTATGATTATGAGATTTTAATAGCATTTATGTTAACTTACATTACGTTAATTGTATGTCATATGTGTGGTTATGATGCTTATTATTTGCATAGGAACTTACTAAGCTTTATAGCTTACTCCCCTTCCTTTCCCTTGTCTTATAGTGTCACCAAGCTAGCTCGGGGATCGAAGATCATCGGAGATCCACTCACACTGTCAAAAATTCAACATTTTGAGTTATGACATGTATAGGGGACTTGGTCATTTTGTTATGTGTCATAATTGATTTGGCCAAATGTGTTGGCTTATATTGGTTGAAAGTTCATTTTGTATAAGGCCATTTGAAATTGGCTACTTGTAACACCCCGAACCCGAGACCGACACCGGAGTCGGACAGGAGGTGTTAACAGACTTTAAACCCCTTATAAAAAATATTTCCCAGACACTGCCAATCTGCGTACTAGTCGCTTTAAAAATCATATCTTGAGTTTCACAACTCAAAAATCAGTTTCGTGATTTTTCCCTGAAACTAGACTCATATTTCCATCTACATATTTTTTTCTAGAATTTGTGGTCGGGCCAATTAGTACAGTTTATTAGTCAAAGTCTCCCATGTTACAGGGATCGACTACACTGACCTTTGCGCAATACGACTTGGATATCTCCCTGCACAGAGCTTCAATACTGATGCCGTTTGTTTCTATAGAAACTAGACTCAGGGAGGAATCTATAAATATATGGCATGACTTCTAATTATCTCTAGTTAATTTATAATGAATTTCCAAAGTCGGAACAGGGAATCCAGAAACCGTTCTGGCCCTGTCTCACGAGAACCTGAATATCTCTCAACATACTGTCCATATGATCGTTTCCTTACTTTCCTATGAAAATAGATTCATCAAGGTTGGTTCACATAATTTATTCACTATTTAATTCCATTCCTGCTATTTTTAGTGATTTTCCAAATCTACATCACTGCTGCTGTCAGCATCTGCCTTTAAGGTAGACTTTACCTATTTCATAGTTTCCATGATTCAACTAGCCCTTTTAGCATAAATAGCACAATTTATGATAGTGATTAACCATTCCCATGGCCAATCCTTGTCAAGCATATCCACACCAAATGATTATAACATTATACTCAAACATATATAAGCCATTTTTGCATGGCTAACCAAAATTATACAAGTCCAAAGGGTCCATGACCCACAACAAACGGGTAGTCCTATACATGCCATTTCGAAGTTCAACCAAAATTGTACCAAAAGGGGGCTTTGATAGTGTGGGCGACTTTGACTTCAAGATCCCGAGTCCAATAGCTGGAGAGCCAAATCTATAAAACAGAGGAGCAATGAAACGGAGTAAGCAATTTATGCTTAGTAAGTTTTGAGCAAGGAATTCCAGCACAACAAAAGTATAGCATTCATATAGCTAAACGGATAATTTCATATGCACAAATTTTCGATATCATACTTGCTTCACATTACCAACCCTTATGTACATACACAAAAGATCAACTTAGCCAAAGGCCGGTAGCTCGTTTATCGACTGAGCGAATACTTATTTGTAAGGGCTCAACTAAATTCAAGCACATACGAAACATACCTCAATGTTGGGATGTTTCTAGAGTATTAACTGAAATTTTTACAGCAAGATCATTCATTCCCAAATCACGTACCTTCGGAATTTAACCGGATATAGCTCCTCGTTCAAATGCCTTCGGGACATAGCCCGGTTATAGTAACTCGCACAAATACCTTCGGGACTTAACCCGGATTTAGTAACTCGCACAAATGCCTTCGGGACTTAACCCGGATTTAGTAACTCGCACCAATGCCTTCGGGCTTAGCCCGAAATTAGTATCTCACACAAATGCCTTCGGATCTTAGTCCGGATATGGTCACTTAGCACAAAGCCTTCGGGACTTAGCCCGGACATCATTCAAATAACCATGCACATTTAACAATAAATCATGGCACATTCGTATTTCATTTTCGTTAGCAAAACTCAAACACAAGACACTTATCATTCTTGTAATTTCGGCTCAATAGCCACACACAAAGAGCATGATTTTGATTTGCTTAAAACATGATCTAATCAAATCTTAATTTAAGCTCACTTACTCAAGAACTTACCTCGGATGTTGTCGAACGATTCCGATGGCTATTCGACCACTTTTTCCTTCCCTTTATCGGATTTAGTTCCCCTTTGCTCTTGAGCTTGATTAAACAAATAAATTGATTTAATCATTTGAGCATCGAAAAGAGGAACACAAGGCACTTAGCCCATATTTATACATTAGACATTAAAGTCACATATGTACGGAATCATGAATCAAACTCAACATTTTAGCTAATTTTCCCCCTTGGCCGAATTTTCTAAGCCAAGACAAAAGCATCAATATGCTTGCCTCCAACCGAATACATGCAACACCAAATCTTCTTCCTCTGGCCGAATATGCATGTCTATGTTGGGGCCGATTATATGCTTAATACTTCCTACAAGTATGGTTACTTGTATTGATTATAAATATCATCTTGTTTCAAGTTCAAAACTTGGCTAATACACACATATATACACTAGTAAAGCATCCTCTCCCTTTCCATCAATTTAACACATGCATTGCTCATTAACATACAAAAGTTATATTCGGCCTTAGCACACAACTTGCTAGCCGATTCTTCCCCATCTAGCAACCAATGCACATATGTGCTCACTCAAAAATGCTAAAAAGGAGATTCAAGAATCATCAATCCACCATCACATGCATCATTAACAAGCTTCATATTTAGCATGCAATGGCATTAACACAAAATCCACCTAGGCCGAATATCATCCCCATGACATAGCAAGGATTTGAACCATGGGCTAATTAGAACTCAAGCTAGCAACTAAAAACATGCATGAATCTCATGGCACAACCTCAAACATACCTTAATCTAGATATAAGTATGGCCAAACCTCCTCCTAATCCTCTTCCAAATCAAACATGAAGCAAGAACTCCTTCCTCCTTCCTTAGAATTTTCGGCCAAATGAAGATGAAAAAGGATGAACAAAATTTTCTCCTTTCTTTTCTTTAACTCACGGCAATGGGGGGGGAAGACAACCACACACATTTTTTTTTTGTTTCCATCATATTCCCTTTCATTATTTTATGACCATGCTCCTTATTTTATTTTTCCTAACATACCTCACTAACATAACATGTTTGTGACATGTTTCCACTCATGATGCACTAACACAACATGTCTATGACATGTCTTGCCCATCACACTTGGTCTACCATGCTTGTCATGGCCGGCCACTACTCATTAGGGGGGAATTTGACATGCAAGTCCCCCTTTTTCCACATGCACTAATAGGTCCTTACGCATTGACCTATCACATTTTAAAATTTTCTCACATAAGTCCTATTTGATGAAATTCACTTACAATTAACAAAATTCAAACACGAAATTTTCACACATGCACATGTACATATAATGAGCATCAATTATGACGGTTAATTATTTTTACGACTCGGTTTAGCGGTCCCGAAACCACTTCCCGACTAGGGTCAATTTTGGGCTGTCACAACTCTCCCCCACTTAAGAAATTTTCGTCCCCGAAAAGCTTACTGGTAAATAGGTTTGGGTATCATTCTTTCATCGAGCTCTCGGTTTCCCAATTAGCTTCCTCGATCCCGTGTTTGAGCCATAACACCTTCACTAACGGAACCCTTTTGTTTCGCAACTCCTTCACTTCACGAGCTAGGATACTCATCGGTTCTTCTTCATAACTCTTATCGGCTTGAATTTCAACCTCTGATGGGTTAATTATGTGCGATGGATCAGATCGATAGCGTCGAAGCATCGAAACATGAAAGACGTCGTGAATCTTTTCAAGCTCAGGGGGCAAAATCAATCTATACGCAACCGGACCAACTCGTTCGGAGATTTCGTACGGCCCAATAAATCTCGAGCTCAACTTGCCCTTACGGCCAAACCTGAGTACCTTTTTCCAAGGTGAAACTTTAAGGAACACTTTATCTCCCACCTGATATTCAATGTCCTTTCGTTTCAAATCCGCATACGATTTCTGACGATCTGTGGCTACCTTCAGACTTTCACGGATTACCTTTACTTTCTGTTCGGCATCTTTAATCAAATCAACTCCGAAAATTTTACTTCCACCGAGCTCGGTCCAAAACAATGGTGTACGGCATTTACGACCGTACAAAGCCTCGTAAGGTGCCATCTTAACACTTGATTGAAAACTATTGTTGTAAGCGAATTCAATCAAAGGTAAATACCGTTCCCATGAACTACTGAACTCGAGGATGCAACATCTCAACATATCCTCAAGTATCTGAATTATCTGCTCGGATTGACCATCGGTTTGGGGGTGAAAAGCAGTGCTAAAATGCAGCTTGGTACCCAACGCTTCTTGCAATTTCTTCCAAAATCGTGAGGTGAATCTCGGATCTCTATCCGACACGATAGAAATAGGTACCCCGTGTAATCTCACAATTTGAGAAACATACAATTCAGCTAGTTTATCCAATGAAAAATCTGTACGCACGGGGATAAAGTGAGCCGACTTAGTCAGTCTATCAACAACAACCCAAATCGCATCCTTCTTACTTGCTGACAATGGCAGTCCGGACACAAAGTCCATTGTGACTCGATCCCATTTCCACTCGAGTATCATGATCGGCTGAAGTAATCCTGAAGGCACTTGATGTTCCGCTTTCACTTGTTGACATATTAAACATCTCGAAACAAAGTCGGAGATGTCTCGTTTCATACCATGCCACCAAAATTGACGTTTCAAATCGTTGTAAATTTTCGTACTCCCCGGGTGAATTGACATTCGGCTACAATGGGCTTCGTTCAGAATCATCGAAATGAGTTCCGAATTCCTTGGAACACACAAACGACTTCTGAACCTCAAACAATCATCATCATCAATTTGAAACTCCGATTCCTTGTTCGGAACACACTCAGCCCGTTTTGCAACCAATTCATCATCAACTTTCTGAGCTTCACGAATTTGATGAATCAATAATGGTTTGGCTTTTAATTCAGCTACTAACACATTGTCGGGTAGAACAGACAAGTGTACATTCATCGCTCGTAAAGCAAACAATGATTTCTGACTTAAGGCGTCCGCAACCACATTAGCCTTTCCCGGGTGGTAATCAATGACAAGCTCGTAATCTTTCAACAACTCAAGCCAACGTCTTTGTCGCAGATTCAAGTCTCGCTGAGTCATCAAATATTTGAGACTTTTGTGATCCGAAAATACATGGCACTTCTCACCAAACAAATAATGTCGCCATATTTTCAAAGCAAATACGATGGCAGCTAGTTCGAGATCATGGGTCGGATAATTTCTCTCATGTGGCTTCAATTGTCTCGACGCATAGGCCATAACTCAACCTTCTTGCATCAATACGCAACCCAACCCAAGTAGGGATGCGTCACTATAAATGACAAACTCTTTGCCTGATTCGGGTTGCACTAAAATTGGAGCTTCAGTCAAATGAGTTTTCAGTTGATCGAAACTTTTCTGACATTTCTCCGTCCATTCGAACTTAACATCCTTTTGAAGTAGCTTCGTCATTGGTGTGGTTATCATCGAGAAACCTTTGACAAATCATCGGTAATAACCGGCGAGCCCCAAAAAGCTCCGAACCTCAATAATATTTCTCGGAGGTTTCCAGTTAAGTATGGCTGAAATTTTGTTCGGGTCAACTCGAATACCCGATGCGGATACCACATGACCCAAGAAGCTAACCTCTCTTAACCAGAACTCACACTTACTGAACTTAGCATATAACTGCTTATCCCGCAAAATTTGCAACACTAGCCTCAGATGCTCAGCATGTTCGGTCTCATCTCTTGAATAGACCAAGATGCCATCAATGAACACAACTACGAACCGATCCAAATATGGTCTGAAGATCCGATTCATCAAATCCATGAATACCGCAGGGGCATTAGTGAGCCCAAACGGCATCACTAAGAACTCGTAGTGACCATATCTCGTCCTGAAGGCAGTTTTCGGTATGTCCGATTCTCGAATTCGCAACTGATAATAGCCCGATCTCAAATCTATTTTTGAGAACATTGAGGCTCCCTTCAGTTGGTCGAACAAATCATCGATACGCGGTAACGGATATTTGTTCTTTATCGTCACTTTATTCAGTTGACGATAGTCAATGCACAACCTCATGGTTCCGTCCTTCTTTTTCACGAACAATACTGGTGCACCCCAAGGTGAGAAACTTGGTCGAGCAAAACCTCTATCCGTCAATTCTTGCAACTGAGCTTTCAACTCTTTTAACTCGGTTGGTGCCATACGATACGGAGCTATCAAAATCGGCGTAGTCCCAAGTACAAGCTCAATACCAAACTCTACCTCCCGAACAGGTGGTAAACCCGGTAATTCTTCAGGAAAAACATCCGGGTATTCACAAACCACCGGCACAGATTCGGGTTTCTTTTCTAATTCTTTGTCATCAAGTACATACGCAAGGTATGCTTCGTACCCTTTTCTTACATATTTCTGGGCCAACATTGCTGATATTACAGCTGGCATCCCCTCCAAGTCCGTAGACTCAACTCGGATTACTTCGTTATTTGCGCACCTCAAATCAATAGTCTTGCTTTTGCAATTCACAACCGCACCATGCGCGGTCAACCAATCCAAACCAAGAATAACATCAAATTCATCAAACAGCAAAAGCATCAAGTCCGCCGGAAAACAGGAACCTCGAATTTCTAGGGGACATTTCTTACACACTTTGTCGTCAAGCACGTAACGACCCAAGGGATTTGACACCCGAATTACGAACTCAGTAGACTCAATAGGTAAAGTCTTACTGGATGCTAAGGTTTCACATATGTAAGAATGAGTAGAACCGGGGTCAATCAAAGCAATGACATTAGTATCAAAGAGAGTAAAAGTACCGATAATAACATCAGGCGAAGAAGCATCCTCGCGGGCACGTATAGCATAAGCTCTAGCAGGCGCACGAGCCTCGGATCTGGTCGTAGCATCTCTAGATCCTCTCTGACCACCACCAGCATTGCCCGTATTTCCAGATGGTCTACCTCGAGCAGTGGTAGCACCCGGTTTCCCACTCTGATTTACATTCTGTTCAGACAACCTCGGGCAATCTTTAATGAAGTGGTCAACTGATCCGCACTTGTAACAGGAGCGGTCAGGGAATCTACAACTCCCCGAATGCCATTTACCGCAATATCGACATTTCATTCTGTCTCGACGTTCATTCCCAACACTGGCGACCGAAGTGCCTCGTGTACCCACAGGGGGTCGATCACGATCTCGTCTAAAAAGGCCCGAAGTGCCTCTAAACTGGCCCGCATCATCTCGAAATTTCTTCGATGCCTGTTGAAGAGACTTTCCCGAGGATCTTTTACGAAACTCTCCAGTTCCCTCATCAACTTTTTGTTTTTCTTTTCTAAGCTCTTCGGCTTTACAAGCTCGCTCGACAAGTACTACGAACTCTCGTATTTCAAGAACGCCACGAACATTTTTATATCTTCATTCAGCCTATCCTCGAAGCGTTTACACATAATAGCCTCGGACGAAACACATTCCCGAGCGTATCTACTAAGTCTAACAAATTTTCGCTCGTAATCAGTAACTGACATAGAACCTTGCTTAAGCTCAAGAAATTCCTTCCGTTTTTGATCAACAAATCTCTGACTGATATACTTTTTCCAAAACTCAGTTTGGAAAAACTCCCAAGTTACTTGCTCTCGGGGCACAACAGAAGTTAGAGTACTCCACCAATAGTAGGCAGAATCACGTAGCAAGGAGATAGTACACTTTAGGCATTCATCGGGTGTACAAGATAGCTCATCGAGTACCCGGATAGTGTTGTCCAACCAAAATTCAGCTTGCTCGGCATCGTCGCTATCCGTAGCCTTAAATTCAGTAGCCCCATGTTTCGGATTCTGTCAACTGGGGGCTTATTTGACCTTATTTGGACAGTTACCGGAGGTATTGTAGGTGCGGGGGTGGTATTTGTCGGGAATGGAGGTTGTGGAACAGCCGTCTTAGTTCGAATGTATTGGTTGAACCAATCATTCATCACGCTATAGAAAGCTTGTCTAGCTTCATCGTTCGGGTTACAAGCATTAGGTTGAGAGTCCGCCGGCGCTGTCCCTTGTGCGGGAGCAGGCGCTACACTCTCAAGATCATCAGCTACCGCTCGGTCGGGATCGGGATCCATTACTATAAATAAACACATTTGCAAATGTCAGAAATCACCACACTATCAAATAATCACATAAAATGGCATGTATAGCTAGACCCAACGCATTACGGTAGCCCTAGAATCGACTAAACCGTAGCTCTGATACCAATCAAATGTAACACCCCGAACCCGAGACTGACACCGGAGTCGGACACGAGGTGTTAACAGACTTTAAACCCCTTATAAAAAATATTTCCCAGACACTGCCAATCTGCGTACTAGTCGCTTTAAAAATCATATCTTGAGTTTCACAACTCGAAAATCAGTTTTGTGATTTTTCCCTGAAACTAGACTCATATTCCCATCTACATATTTTTTTCTAGAATTTTTGGTTGGTCCAATTAGTACATTTTATTAGTCAAAGTCTCCCATGTTACACGGATCGACTACACTGACCTTTGCGTAATACGACTTGGATATCTCCCTGCACAGAGCTTCAATACTGATGCCGTTTGTTTCTATAGAAACTAGACTCAGAGAGGAATCTATAAATATATGGCATGACTTCTAATTATCTCTGGTTAATTTATAATGAATTTCCAAAGTCGGAACAGGGAATCCAGAAACCGTTCTGGCCCTGTCTCACGAGAACCTGAATATCTCTCAACATACTGTCCATATGATCATTTCGTTACTTTCCTATGAAAATAGATTCATCAAGGCTGGTTCACATAATATGCATGTCTATTTTGGGGCCGATTATATGCTTAATACTTCCTACAAGTATGGTTACTTGTATTGATTATAAATATCATCTTGTTTCAAGTTCAAAACTTGGCTAATACACACATATATACACTAGTAAAGCATCCTCTCCCTTTCCATCAATTTAACACATGCATTGCTCATTAACATACAAAAGTTATATTCGGCCTTAGCACACAACTTGCTAGCCAATTCTTCCCCATCTAGCAACCAATGCACATATGTGCTCACTCAAAAATGCTAAAAAGGAGATTCAAGAATCATCAATCCACCATCACATGCATCATTAACAAGCTTCATATTTAGCATGCAATGGCATTAACACAAAATCCACCTAGGCCGAATATCATCCCCATGACATAGCAAGGATTTGAACCATGGGCTAATTAGAACTCAAGCTAGCAACTAAAAACATGCATGAATCTAATGGCACAACCTCAAACATACCTTAATCTAGATATAAGTATGGCCAAACCTCCTCCTAATCCTCTTCCAAATCAAACATGAAGCAAGAACTCCTTCCTCCTTCCTTAGAATTTTCGGCCAAATGAAGATGAAAAAGGATGAACAAAATTTTCTCCTTTCTTTTCTTTAACTCACGGCAATGGGGGGGAAGACAACCACACACATTTTTTTTTGTTTCCATCATATTCCCTTTCATTATTTTATGCCCATGCTCCTTATTTTATTTTTCCTAACATACCTCACTAACATAACATGTTTGTGACATGTTTCCACTCATGATGCACTAACACAACATGTCTATGACATGTCTTGCCCATCACACTTGGTCTACCATGCTTGTCATGGCCGGCCACTACTCATTAGGGGGAATTTGACATGCAAGTCCCCCTTTTTCCACATGCACTAATAGGTCCTTACGCATTGACCTATCACATTTTAAAATTTTCTCACATAAGTCCTATTTGATGAAATTCACTTACAATTAACAAAATTCAAACACGAAATTTTCACACATGCACATGTACATATAATGAGCATCAATTATGACGGTTAATTATTTTTACGACTCGGTTTAGCGGTCCCGAAACCACTTCCCGACTAGGGTCAATTTTGGGCTGTCACACTACTCTTGGTATGAGTAACTTATATGATGTTTCCTTTCATGGATGTGGGAGTTTACATGAATTGAGTTGATAAGCATGTGATGCTGTGTATGATAGATGGTAGCATGTGAATGATGTGTTGATGTTTGGTTGTGGCTGATTTGGTTGTTTGTAAATGTTTGGATTGGTGCTATGTTGTGTTGTGTAGGTGTGTGCAACAAAGGGTGGCAAATGGCTTGGTAAATAGCTTTATTTTTGCCCATACGGATAGGCACACGGGCGTGTGTCTAGGCCATGTGTGACACACGGCTTGCCCCACTGGCATGTTTTTAAGCCGTGTGTCCGCTGCACCTAAATTTTAAGAAACAGAATGCTCAGAATTGAGCACACGGGTAGAGACACGGGCGCGTGTCTCAGTCGTATGGATGGCATGGCCTCAAACACGGGCGTGTGCCCTAGCCGTGTAAAGTTTGCACCTATTTTGTAAAAATTAAAATTTCTAAACGGGCTAGTACACAGGCGTGTACCTTGGCCATGTGATTTCAATTTGTTCTTGGGTAACAAACAAAGAGTTACACGGGCTAGGGACATGGGCATGTCCTATACCCACACGGGCGTGTGACCCTTGTTTAGTGAAAAATTTTCTAAGTGTTGTAAAATTTTCTAAAGCTCTCGATTTAGTCTGGAACCACTTCCAAAGCATATTTTGGGCCTCGTAGGCTCATATTAGGGACTTTACGATTGAACATGAAAAGTTTTAATTTGGACAAAAATTCATGGCTCGAAAATGTATGTTTGCTTGTGTTTAAGTCTGATAATGCCTCGTACCCTGTTTCGGCGTCGAATACGGGTTAGGGGTGTTACAGATGAAATGTGTTTTTTAGTTACTTTAGACCAAATGAAATAACTGCTTAGCAACCTTGTAAGAAATTTTGCAAATTTCGAGTTGTCTATCCACATGGTCACGACATTCCCCTATTGAAGTCGTGGCATTAAGCTTATAGTAATAAAGTGTTTATTTAAGTTAGGATGAAGTATTGGAGTGCTTAAATTAATTTTGACATACTATTTTTGTGGTTTGATAATGAATGGAATGTGTTTAGAATTGGATTTGGAAAGTTAAAGGTTTTTAACCAAAAGAAATTTCCAAAAACAGTATGTGATGTTGTGAGTCAAACGTATCACATCGCGATGAGAAATGACCTATAATGTCATGGCAATGAGGAACTCCCTTATGTTGCAACGTGAATACTAAATATTGAATATATTATAGTTCAATCCTAGTTCGACCTTTGTTTAACATTAGAGCTTTCATAACCTCGTATAATACCTAGAAATAATTATTTATCTTAAAACTTATTTTACTTGTATTTTCATGATAATTGGTACAAATTGTATTTAACTTGATTGTAATTGCTTTGCTAACGAATGTAGCACCTTATAGTTTGGACCTGACGATCGGGTTGGGTATAGGGTGTTTCACGATCCCTGATGGTCGATACAATTGTAAAAAAAAAATAAAGGATTTGAAATTGTAATTAGAAAAATGGAACAGTTCTATAATTTGCTATGACACCTATGTAAGTGAGATACAATGGTAAAGAGATTGAATGTTGGAATAATGACATATTAAATAGCTTAAAGAATGATGTTTTGTTTCATGAGACAATATATGAATTAGTCCTTTAGGTAGTATTTGGTTTTTAATTTATATGTCCTTGGTATTTTCCTTTTTTGTTATTGATGCGAGTTTCAAGATCCAATTTTAGATTCATGGATGTAATGGATTTACACTACCTCAAAGCCAAATAACAAGGTCAAAGGACAAGCAAATCAAACTAAGATTCGTTCAAATGCAATATGTGAGGATGAATCTTTTCGAGGAAAGGGGGAATGATATATGCATAGAATAGGTAAAATTTTTAAATTCAATTCAACCAAACTACCAATTTTCAAGCTGAAAATATTAGTCAACTTGCGACTAATTTTTGAATGAGATCTAGGAATTTATGGGCTTAGATGTATGAATAGATGTTGAATATCTATCTAATAGATATTGAATATCTATCTCTTAACTTCAAAGCTCACTTTGAGTCGCTTGATTTTGAGTTCGGGAGCTCAAGCTATGACCATTTTAGTAAAGGCTACATGAGTAGAATTTTTGGACAGGATTATTACAGAAATTACGGGTTTTGGGCTTTTAATTTGAGTTTAAATCATATTAGGTTCAGGTTTTAGGCTTAATTTTTAATATATATGATCCCAATATTTTATTTATTAGGTTTTATTATTTATTATTTTCTATTCTAAACTTTTTATAATTATTAAGTTTTTAAAGCTATTTAAGAGTTTTATGTCAACGAGAAAGTTTAGTTTAAAACTACCTCTTGTTTAGGTTAATTAGAGTTCTAGTATACTTGAAATTTTTATTTAGATTTATTTAGCTAGCCTATATAAAGGCCTTTGCATTGTACACAATTAAAAAAAATTGATTATTATTCAACAACTTCTCTTTTGAGTTAATAAATTCTCTTTGAATTTTCTTTTCAATAATTTTTCTTGAGTTTTCTTTTAGAAGAGTTTTAACTATCTTTTCAGATTGTGGGGATCATGAGTTGCTTGAAGAGGGTTGTGGATTCTTCTTGTTTCCAAGGCTTCTTGGAACTTCTACACGCCACGTTTCATCTTTTCAATCTATCTTTTTTATTTTCTTTTTTATTGTTCTAATATTTGATTTATTGTTCTATTTTATTTATCTTAGTTATTTATTTTAAATTTTTTTATTTGACTTGGATTCGTTTGGGTTTTAGGTTGTGTCAAAATTCAAGTTTCTTTCTGAACGTCTAGAGTCTTAAGTCAAATCTGTTAATTGGACAAACTTACAATCTTGTTTCCGCTATCATCGTATCAATGATTAATTCTTTAAATCATGTTAGCATTATAGAGCCCTATTGCTCAGAGTACGATTTTGTTTGTTTCTGTGCGCATGTATTGTTAGGACTCGAGGAGTATGTTTGCATCCAGGACTCAACTTTCGACTCGACAAAGTTTGTATAGATTTTATTTTGTTTATAGAAAGTGGCATGTACCTAATGTTTGAATAGGTCTTAAGGTTCAAATTTTCATTTTGGTACTTTTGATAGGAAATGTTTATACTTGATTATGATCATATAAGTTTGGTAGTATATATGTGTACTAATATAGTGAGATAACAATTTGCTTACTTATGTTAGTTATGTTATGTTGTGAATTAAGATTGGAGCGTCGCTTATATGCCAAGTGAATGAGTGTGATGCTTGAATCTAGATAGAATATGTACATGAGATCATGCATTTATAGGTGTTTAGATATGCCCAAGATGGTTTTTTTTTTTTGCTTAATGCATATAATGCGATGATGTAACACCCCTCACCTGTACCCGACGCCAGGAAAAGGGTTTGAGGCATTACCAGGACTTTACATTTTGAAACGTACCAAATTGGGTCACCAAATTTTACTCAAATTTTAAGCTTCTCATCCATGAACAACTCGTCCCTTGTATAGGCCTTCGAAGCCTATAACATACCTAGAGGCAGTGCGGGACAATTTTGAGTACGTTCGAAAAACCTTGGGCTCCTTAGGAATTGTTTTCTTATCATAAAGTGCCACACGCCCGTGTAGGTGGGCCGTGTGGATTCACACACCCGTGTGACTTAGGGCACGCCCATGCCTTTCAGCCGTGGGTAACATTGACTTATCAGCACGACAATAGCACACACCTATGCTGCCTACCTGTGGACGACACTGTCATTTTAACACGGCTATGGTACACGCCCGTGTGACTTACCCATGTACAACTTTGAGCTAAAATTTTAAGTCCAGGGGACACACGGCCATAGCACACGCCCATGGAAGGGAACCGTGTGTCACACACAGCTTAGACACACACCCGTGTGTCTAACCATGTGGACTCTAATAGGCTATTTTCTAAGCCTTTAGTCACCCCTTTCTACTACTTGTGCTTAGTGGTTACGAAATTCAAAGTAAAACACAATTATACACTTGTAAATATCTTGATTAAACTAGATGCATGGAAACCTCATATCATTGGTTTCATACATGATAGGTTATTTCCTATTTAGTGTTTATGGGTTCCCATGTCACTATAATTCGTCCGAAATTGGCTCGTTCATGTGACTCATTGCCAATTGGTAACGACCCATCACTTGTAAATAAAACCATGCATAAATTCATAGGTCATAGCCTACTTCAATTAAGCCAATTTTCGTGGCTATATACAAAGGGATAAACATATTTTTACATGCCTTCATTTGGCAAATCAAATTACACATATAACAAAATACTTAAAAATACTATACATGCCATTGAACAAAACAAACAAAGTCTTTATACCAAAGCTTGTCTAGTTGATAGTGTGTTGACTCTCCAATCATCTTCCAATCCTTTTGAGTCCTCGAGCTCTGCGAGACAAGGAAAAAGAGAGGTGTAAGCATTTACATGCTTAGTAAGCTCGAATAACCGGAAAGTAAACTTACCGAGTAATTAACATACATCCATATTTAAATCATGAAATCATCAATTATGAAACGATTCCCTATCACATGCACTCAATCAATGAGTTAATGACATAGCAAAGCATCGTGTAATTTATGTAGATGAGCTTATCATTCATCATCTTATTGACATACATCATATTAATCCGTTGAGTTTCTAAGAAATCTCGATGGAATACCCATTATCCGTCAATTCTTACGAGTGATCGTTTCACATATATGCACTCCTGTGAACCTCACATCTCATGGCAGGATTACCAGTCCAGGCTAAATCCCTTATAACGACAAACACCCTTAATGAGCTCGGATCTGAATTACCAGTCCAGGCTAAATCCAGACCCTAATTGGATTACCCGTCTGGGTTAAATCCATAATGCACATATATTTTTCGGGAGGCTTGATCATTCAAGGAACACCCGTCCGGGCTAGATCCTTTTCATACTTGAGATCACGGATTACCCGTACGGGCTAATCCTTAGTGCAACACATGCAGGATCTCTTTACATATATCAATGAGGGTTTATCCATCGAATTCTCTTTGTCAACCTTATCCGAGATATTTTTCACATGTTACCATCAAATATGCATTTCTATGATATTTCATGCCAATAATAAATTCAATCATCATGCATTCATAAATCATACAATTATGCATATTAGGGGTTTACTTTAAGTTATCCGAACTTGGTATTCTTTTCGGAGTTGTGTTTCGATTATTCCGAAACCTTGCGTTTACCTCGATTGACCTCTGAAATTTGTTCCTCGGGGTCTATAATAACAAAATTAACTCATTAATACACTAAATTATATATTTCAAGTTTAATATCTACCCCCGATCCAAATGTCCGTTTTGCCCCTAACCTTTCACATTTTTACGATTTAGTCCC